>NC_058080.1:452480102-452780102 GCF_014858855.1 Bufo gargarizans
AAAAATGACCCCTCTTCCTCCTCCTCCTTTTTCTGGGCCACCTCCTCTTCCATCATCGCCCTAAGTGTTTTCTCAAGGAGACATAGAAGTGGTATTGTAACGCTGATAACGGCGTCATCGCCACTGGCCATGTTGGTGGAGTACTCGAAACAGCGCAACAGGGCACACAGGTCTCGCATGGAGGCCCAGTCATTGGTGGTGAAGTGGTGCTGTTCCGCAGTGCGACTGACTAGTGCGTGCTGCAGCTGAAACTCCACTATGGCCTGCTGCTGCTCGCACAGTCTGTCCAGCATGTGCAAGGTGGAGTTCCACCTGGTGGGCACGTCGCATATGAGGCGGTGAGCGGGAAGGCCGAAGTTACGCTGTAGCGCAGACAGGCGAGCAGCGGCAGGATGTGAACCCCGGAAGCGCGAACAGACGGCCCGCACTTTATGCAGCAGCTCTGACATGTCGGGGTAGTTGTGAATGAACTTCACCACCAAATTCAGCACATGCGCCAGGCAAGGGATGTGCGTCAAACCGGCTAGTCCCAGAGCTGCAACGAGATTTCGCCCATTATCGCACACCACCAGGCCGGGCTTGAGGCTCACCGGCAGCAACCACTCGTCGGTCTGTTGTTCTATACCCAGCCACAACTCCTGTGCGGTGTGGGGCCTGTCCCTCAAACATATGAGTTTCAGAATGGCCTGCTGACGTTTACCCCGGGCTGTGCTGAAGTTGGTGGTGAAGGTGTGCGGCTGACTGGATGAGCAGGTGGAAGAAGAGGAGGGGAGGAGGAAGCCGAGTAGGAGGAGGAGGCAACAGGAGGCAAAGAATGTTGCCCTGCGATCCTTGGCGGCGGAAGGACGTGCGCCAAACAGCTCTCCGCCTGGGGCCCAGCGGCCACTACATTTACCCTGTGTGCAGTTAGGGAGATATAGCGTCCCTGGCCGTGCTTACTGGTCCAAATATCTGTGGTTAGGTGGACCTTGCCACAGATGGCGTTGCGCAGTGCACACTTGATTTTATCGGATACTTGGTTGTGCAGGGAAGGCACGGCTCTCTTGGAGAAGTAGTGCCGGCTGGGAACAACATACTGTGGGACAGCAAGCGACATGAGCTGTTTGAAGCTGTCTGTGTCCACCAGCCTAAATGACAGCATTTCATAGGCCAGTAGTTTAGAAATGCTGGCATTCAGGGCCAGGGATCGAGGGTGGCTAGGTGGGAATTTACGCTTTCTCTCAAATGTTTGTGAGATGGAGAGCTGAACGCTGCCGTGTGACATGGTTGAGATGCTTGGTGACGGAGGTGGTGGTGTTAGTGGTACATCCTCTGTTTGCTGGGCGGCAGGTGCCAACGTTCCTCCAGAGGCGGAGGAAGAGGCCGAGGCAGCAGCAGCAGAAGAGGTAGCAGGGGGAGCCTGAGTGACTTCCTTGTTTTTAAGGTGTTTACTCCACTGCAGTTCATGCTTTGCATGCAGGTGCCTGGTCATGCAGGTTGTGCTAAGGTTCAGAACGTTAATGCCTCGCTTCAGGCTCTGATGGCACAGCGTGCAAACCACTCGGGTCTTGTCGTCAGCACATTGTTTGAAGAAGTGCCATGCCAGGGAACTCCTTGAAGCTGCCTTTGGGGTGCTCGGTCCCAGATGGCGGCGGTCAGTAGCAGGCGGAGTCTCTTGGCAGCGGGTGTTCTGCTTTTGCCCACTGCTCCCTCTTTTGCTACGCTGTTGGCTCGGTCTCACCACTGCCTCTTCCTCCGAACTGTGAAAGTCAGTGGCACGACCTTCATTCCATGTGGGGTCTAGGACCTCATCGTCCCCTGCATCGTCTTCCACCCAGTCTTGATCCCTGACCTCCTGTTCAGTCTGCACACTGCAGAAAGACTGCAGCAGTTGGCACCTGTGTTTCGTCATCATCAGAGACGTGCTGAGGTGGTATTCCCATGTCCTCATCATCAGGAAACATAAGTGGTTGTGCGTCAGTGCATTCTATGTCTTCCACCGCTAGGGAAGGGCTAGGTGGATGCCCTTGGGAAACCCTGCCAGCGGAGTCTTCAAACAGCATAAGAGACTGCTGCATAACTTGAGGCTCAGACAGTTTCCCTGGTATGCATGGGGGTGATGTGACAGACTGATGGGCTTGGTTTTCAGGCGCCATCTGTGCGCTTTCTGCAGAAGACTGGGTGGGAGATAATGTGAACGTGCTGGATCCACTGTCGGCCACCCAATTGACTAATGCCTGTACCTGCTCAGGCCTTACCATCCTTAGAACGGCATTGGGCCCCACCAAATATCGCTGTAAATTATGGCGGCTACTGGGACCTGAGGTAGTTGGTACACTAGGACGTGTGGCTGTGGCAGAACGGCCACGTTCTCTCCCAGCACCAGAGGTTCCACTAACACCACCACGACCATGTCCGCGTCCCTTACTAGATGTTTTCCTCATTGTTACCGTTCACCACAATAAGAAAAATATTATTTGGCCCAATGTATTGAATTCAAATTCAGGCCTTTTTTTACAGACACCTAACACTATCTGGCTATCTATTTAGGTACCGTATTACACTAATAAAGGCACAGCAGTAACGACAGATTTAGCTGAATATAAATTTGAGGCCTATTATTTAGGCGCTGGGTGACAGGTATAGGTTTACGGACAGAATTAGACTTGGAATTGCACAGTAGCGTGTGTGTGAAGTTATTGAGAATGACCCTATCTGCACCTTGAATCTAATATACCCATTTAGGGATAGATTTAAAGTAGGCCTGATACAGCAGAAACCACTAATTTAGAGAATTGCTAAGTTGGGAATTGTATTTCAACCCAGAACAAAAACTGTGCTTTGACGGACACTAAATAACTTGACCAGCCACAGCAATAACCACAGATTTAGATGAATATAAATTTGAGGCCTATTATTTAGGCGCTGGGTGACAGGTATACGTTTACAGACAGAATTAGACTTGGAATTGCACAGTAGCGTGTGTGTGAAGTTATTGAGAATGACCCTATCAGCACCTTGAATCTAATATACCCTTTTAGGGATAGATTTAACCACTTCAGCCCCGCTAGATAAAACCCCCTTCATGACCAGGCCACTTTTTACAATTCTGCACTACACTACTTTCACCATTTATCGCTCGGTCATGCAACTTACCACCCAAATGAATTTTACCTCCTTTTCTTCTCACTAATAGAGCTTTCATTTGGTGGTATTTCATTGCTGCTGACATTTTTACTATTTTTTGTTATTAATCGAAATGTAACGATTTTTTTGCAAAAAAATGACATTTTTCACTTTCAGCTGTAAAATTTTGCAAAAAAAACGACATCCATATATAAATTTTTCGCTAAATTTGTTGTTCTACATGTCTTTGATAAAAAAAAAATGTTTGGGCAAAAAAAAATGGTTTGGGTAAAAGTTATAGCGTTTACAAACTATGGTACAAAAATGGGGTGTCATTTTACATATAACCATGCTGGGTGAGAAAAATATCTTGGCAAAAGATAACTTTTCCCATTTTTTTATACAAAGTTGGCATTTGACCAAGATATTTTTCTCACCCAGCATGGGTATATGTAAAATGACACCCCAAAACACATTGCCCAACTTCTCCTGAGTACGGCGATACCAGATGTGTGACACTTTTTTGCAGCCTAGATGCGCAAAGGTGCCCAAATTCCTTTTAGGAGGGCATTTTTAGACATTTGGATCCCAGACTTCTTCTCACACTTTCGGGCCCCTAAAAAGCCAGGGCAGTATAAATACCCCACATGTTACCCCACTTTGGAAAGAAGACACCCCAAGGTATTCAATGAGGGGCATGGCGAGTTCATAGATTTTTTTTTTTTTTTGCAGAAGTTAGCGGAAATTGATTTTTTTTGTTTTTTTCTCACAAAGTCGCAGAAATTCTTTGGTTATGCAAACCGATTGTTGCTGCAGCTGTCCGGGTGGCTGGTCTCAGACGATCATGGAGGTGAATATGCTGGATGTGGAGATCCTGGGCTGGTGTGGTTACATGTGGTCTGCGGTTGTGAGGCCGGTTGGATGTACTGCCAAATTCTCTGAAATGTCTTTGGAGATAACTTATGGTAGAGAAATGAACATTCATTGCACGGGCAACAGCTCTGGTAGACATGTGCGGAGCAGGGACAGACTGTTAGGGACACAAAATGCTAGCTAATAGGGTCACAAAAGTCCTTTTAAGGACTGATATAGGTGTGCTATCGATAGGCGTGACATACTGTGGGGTGTAATATACCTATAATATACTTTCGAGGTATGTGGATATGCAACCATCCACCTTTGGGATTTTTGCATAGGCTGAGCAGCCAGGGAAAGTGCCAGGTCTTGTGCAGGGGTCTCCCTTTTGGTTCCTTAGCTTTGGATCCAGTGAGTCATATTTGCATGTTGCATTGTCTTGTTTCCTGTACACCGTCCGTGACATTATATGCATGTTGCATTGTCTTGTTTCCTGTACACCGTCCGTGACATTATAAGCCGCCAAAACCGTCTCAAGCATGGATCCGGTTTCACTTTTGGCTGAATGCTTCCAGGGTCTTTCATTGGAGGTAGCTGATCTCCGTAAGACTTTTTCTCAGCTTCAAGTGACCGGTTCAGCTTGCGTTCATGGAGTTTGTTCTGAGCCTAAGATCTCTCTCCCGGATACGTACTCCGGGGGTAGTGAGAATTTTGTGCGTTTTAGAGAGGCTTGCAAACTCCATTTTCGCCTTCTTCCCCATTCCTCTGGTGATGAGGAACGGAGGGTGGGGATCATTATATCGCTGCTCAGGGGTAACGCTTAGTCTTGGGCCTTTTCGCTGCCCGAGGGGGCACGGCCTCTCCGTTCAGTGGATGAATTCTTTTTAGCCCTGGGTCAGATATATGATGATCCGGATCGTATTGCTCTGGCTGAGTCTAGACTACGTCTATTATGCCAGGGTAAACAATCCGCAGAGATATACTGCTCAGAATTTCGGAGATGGGCAGCTGATACTGGTTGGAATGATGCTGCACTCCGAAGTCAATTTTGCCATGGTCTTTCAGAGGGATTGAAAGATGCAGTTGCCTTTCATGAGAGGCCTATTTCCTTGGACTCTGCTATGTCTCAGGCCGTTCGTATTGACAGGTGTCTTAGAGAGAGAGGAACGATATCTCCTTCCTGTCATACTCAGTCCCAGGACAGTGCAGCGGTCTCATTGTGTGCGCAGGGGTCTCGGTCGCTGTCAGCCCCTTCTGAGCAGGAGCCCATGCAGATGGGGTTGATTGCTTCTGACAATAGAAGATTCAGCTCGCATGGGAGGGTTTGTTTTTGTTGTGGAGGTATAAATCATTTGGCAAATGTTTGTCCCTCTAGGAGATTCAGGCAGTTTTCTGGGAGTAATAAAGAAACAAACAGGAAAAAATCTTTTAAAAATGTTCCGTCTGTTACTATTGGCAGGGTTGAGGCAGAAATTGAAGGTTTTCCGTTTGCTTGTAGTTCCCGTTTTGTCCTGCCTGCTAGGGTGGCGCTAGAGAGCAAGAGCATTTTTTGTGAGATTTTTGTGGATAGTGGAGCAGCTGTCAATCTCATTGATAATCAATTTGCAATAACTCATAGTTTCCAGGTGCGCACTTTGGGAAAGGATATTCCTGTTTTTGCTATTGATTCCGCTCCACTTTCTCCGAAATCATTAAAGGGCATAGTTCACCATATCCGTTTAATTGTGAGTGATGCTCATGTTGAGGATGTGTCATGTTTCGTCCTAAGCGGTTTTCCTACTCCTCTAGTATTGGGGCTACCCTGGCTCACTAAACATAACCCCACCATTGATTGGCAAGCGAGGCAAATAAATGGTTGGAGTGACTTTTGCTGAGAGAATTGCCTCACGACATCTGTTTCTGAGGTTGCTACTAAGACTGTACCATCTTTTCTCTCTGAATTTTCGGATGTCTTCTCTGAGAGTGGAGTTCAGGATTTGCCCCCGCACAGGGAGTACGATTGCCCTATTAATCTCATCCCAGGCGCCAAGCTGCCTAAATCTCGTTTATACAATCTTTCCCAACCTGAGAGGATCGCTACGCGTGCTTATATCTCTGAGAGTCTGAGAAAAGGACACATACGACCCTCGAAGTCACCTGTTGCCGCTGTTTTTTTCTTTGTTAAGAAAAAAGATGGTTCTTTAAGACCTTGTCTGGATTTCAGGGAGCTGAACAGTATCACTATTCGTGACCCTTATCCGCTTCCTCTGATCCCGGACCTGTTTAACCAGGTTGTTGGGGCTAAAGTCTTTTCCAGATTAGATCTAAGAGGGGCATACAACCTGGTCAGGGTCAGAGAAGGAGACGAATGGAAGACGGCCTTCAATACCCCTGAGGGCCATTTTGAGAATTTGGTTATGCCTTTTGGTTTGATGAATGCCCCAGCCGTTTTTCAGCATTTCGTGAACAGCATTTTTTTATCATTTGATGGGAAAATTTGTATTAGTGTATTTGGATGACATTTAGATTTTTTCTCCTGATTTCAAGACTCATAAGGAACATTTACGTCAGGTCTTGCTCATCCTGCGGGAGAATAAATTATATGCGAAACTGGAAAAATGTGTGTTTGCGGTTCCAGAAATTCAATTTCTGGGGTTTCTTCTCTCCGCTTCTGGTTTTCGCATGGACCCCGAGAAGGTCCGCGCTGTGCTTGAGTGGGAGCTTTCTGAGAATCAGAAGGCGCTGATGCGTTTTTTGGGCTTTGCCAATTATTACAGGAAGTTTATTTTGAATTATTCCTCTATTGTTAAACCACTCACTGATATGACCAGAAAGGGGGTAGATTTTTCTTCTTGGTCAGTAGAGGCGCGTAAGGCTTTTTCTAATATCAAGGAGAGTTTTGCTTCCGCTCCCATCTTGGTGCAACCTGATATTTCTTTACCCTTCATAGTTGAGGTTGATGCTTCTGAGGTGGGTGTGGGGGCGGTCTTGTCTCAGGGTTCCTCTCCTGCCAAATGGCGACCGTGTGCCTTTTTCTCGAAAAAACTCTCCTCCGCAGAGAGAAATTACGATGTGGGAGATAGGGAATTGTTGGCCATCAAGTTGGCTTTTGAGGAATGGCGCCATTGGCTAGAGGGAGCCAGACACCCTATTACCGTATTTACTGACCATAAAAATCTGGCCTACTTGGAGTCAGCCAAGCGTCTGAACCAGAGACAGGCCAGATGGTCTTTGTTCTTCTCTAGGTTTAATTTTGTTGTCACGTTCCGCCCTGGAGTTAAGAATGTGAAGGCAGATGCCCTGTCACGTTGTTTTCCGGGAGGCGGGAATTTTGAAGACCCGGGTCCCATTTTGGCTGAAGGTGTGGTGGTCTCTGCTCTTTTTTCTGAATTGGAGGCAGAGGTGCAGGCAGCCCAGTCAGAGGCTCCTGATCTTTGTCCTCCTGGGAGGTTGTTTGTGCCTCTCGCTTTAAGACACAAGATTTTTAAGGAACACCACGATACGGTCCTTGCTGGGCACCCGGGTTCAAGAGCCACACTGGATCTCATCGCTCGGAGATTCTGGTGGCCTGCGCTTCGTAAGTCGGTTGAGGGTTTTGTGGCAGCCTGCGAGACTTGCGCTCGTGCCAAAGTCCCTCATTCACGGCCATCAGGTCCTCTCCTTCCCTTACCCATTCCTTCCCGTCCTTGGACACATCTGTTCATGGACTTCATAACGGACCTGCCTCGTTCCTCGGGGAAGACTGTGATTCTGGTGGTGGTGGACCGTTTTAGCAAAATGGTGCATTTCATCCCTTTTCCTGGTTTGCCCAATGCTAAGACGCTGGCGCAGGCATTTATTGATTACATTGTCAAATTGCACGGTATTCCTTCAGACATAGTCTCTGATAGGGGCACTCAGTTTGTTTCCAGATTCTGGAAGGCTTTCTGTTCTCGCTTGGGTGTTCGGTTGTCATTCTCTTCTGCTTTCCACCCGCAGTCGAATGGCCAGACAGAGCGCGTCAATCAGAATCTGGAGACATATCTGCGCTGTTTTGTGGTGGAGAATCAAGAGGATTGGTGTTCTTTTTTGTCCCTTGCTGAGTTTGCTTTAAATAACCGTCGTCAGGAGTCCTCTGATAAGTCACCATTTTTTGGTGCATATGGGTTTCATCCGCAGTTTGGGACTTTCTCGGGAGAGGGGTCTTCTGGTTTACCTGATGAGGACAGATTCTCCTTGTCTTTGTCATCTATTTGGCAAAAGATTCAGGATAATCTAAAGAGCATGAGTGAAAGATATAAGCGTGTGGCAGATAAGAGACGTGTGCTTGGTCCGGACCTGAATGTTGGTGATCTGGTGTGGTTGTCTACCAAGAATATCAAATTGAAGGTTCCCTCCTGGAAGTTGGGTCCTAGGTTTATTGGGCCTTACAAAATCCTGTCTGTCATCAATCCTGTTGCCTACCGTCTTGATCTTCCTCAGACTTGGAAGATCCATAATGTTTTTCATAAGTCCCTATTGAAACCTTATGTTCAACCCATTGTACCCTCGCCTTTGCCTCCTCCTCCGATTATGGTTGATAAGAATCTTGAATTTCAGGTCTCTAGGATTGTGGATTCTCGTCTTGTCCGCGGTTCTCTTCAGTACCTTGTTCATTGGGAGGGTTATGGTCCTAAGGAGAGGATGTGGGTCCCAGTGACGGACATTAAGGCCTCTCGTCTCATCAGGGCTTTCCATAGGTCCCATCCTGAGAAGGTGGGCTCTGAGTGTCCGGAGTCCACTCGTAGAGGGAGGGGTACTGTCACAACCAGACAGCTGAGAAGCTCTGACAGAAGCCTTTCAGAACCTCCTCCTTGAGTTTTCTTTGTTGTGGTGTTCAGTTCCTCATCTCGTTAGCCTCTCTCAGCTGTCATGTAGTTGGACTGATTGCTTCCCTTTAAATTCCTCCCCATAATGCATTACTGGGCGGCTTATACTTCTTCCTGGAGTGTGTGTGCATGCTGATCCTATTTCCCAGTCTGCTACTAAGTTAAGTGCTGTACATTTATCTGTTATTTTCTGTTTGCTGGATCCCAGGTGACCCTGACTCCCTCCGTGTCTGGTGTAGGGAGCCGGTGGTCGTGTCCCCTCACTATTGTAGGGTGTTCAGGTGTTATATAGTCGAGGTACGTGGATATGCAACCATCCACCTTTGGGATTTTTGCATAGGCTGAGCAGCCAGGGAAAGTGCCAGGTCTTGTGCAGGGGTCTCCCTTTTGGTTCCTTAGCTTTGGATCCAGTGAGTCATATTTGCATGTTGCATTGTCTTGTTTCCTGTACACCGTCCGTGACATTATATGCATGTTGCATTGTCTCGTTTCCTGTACACCGTCCGTGACACTAAACACATCCATATGTAAACAATGTGTGTTATCAAGGGGTGTTATATACCAATTATATACTTTATATATAGTACATTTTGCGTTACCACATCTACACAGAGTGACAAACACTATTGGAACCAATCATTTCTACTGGTGTGATATACCAGTTGCCCCCCCAAAAAACTGATTGAGACAGGGGTGTAATATACCGTCTTCCACAAATACTGCTCTTCTATAGGGACTTTTGTCACAGGGTCATTTTTAAAATGACAGGCGGAGGAAGTGGCAGGCCATTCCGCAGGGGTCATAGGGGTCGGGCAGGTGCACCAGGCCGGAGCTTAAGTGGGAAGTTGCAGAAGGTGTGTTGGATTATGTCAAAGGACGCACCAGACTTGGTTGAGTGGCTCGCTCAGCCTTCCGCTTCTGCACCTTCCTCATCCTCTCTATCTGCACTCTCTTCACTCTCTGCTGTATGCACCCCCAAAGACACCACCACCACCATCATATCTTCTCTACTAGAGTCAGAGGAATTATTTTCCTATCCATTACAAGACCATACCGACGCGCAGCCATTCTTGGCATCGGATCAGGAAGAGGAGGTATCAATGGTCGCCACCCAGCAGTCTGACGACAGTACCCATATCAGTCCCAACGAGAGTGGTCCCCGCTGTTGCTGCCTCCTCCGAGATCTCTAATGTCAGTGGTGGTGAAGGTGACAATGATGACGTGTCGATGGACGTCATTTGGGTGCCCACAAGAGAGGAGGAGGAGGGGATTTCAGAGGGAGAGACGGAGCAGCAGATAGGGAGGAGAATCAGGCAGAACTTACAGTGCTCAGGAGGCAAAAAGCAGACTGCTAATGTATCTGGAACGAGCCATCCACCATGCACGGTCACGTCTGGCACTCCCAGGACGCTGGCACATGGCTCTGCAGTGTGGGCTTTTTTTAACGTGTCCGCTGCTGACAATAGTGTTCCCATCTGCAGCCTGTGCTGTCAACGCATAAGTCGCGGTAAGCCCAACACTCACCTAGGGACGACACAGTGTTGGTGCCAAGATACATCTGACCAGAGACATGTGGTCTAGCAAACACGGATAGGGAAGGTACTTTTACTGCCCACTGGGTAAACCTTCTGACGGCCGTCAAGCATGCAACCCATGGCACCCGTGTAGATTTGGTGCTACCGCCATGGATTGCATGCAGGCTTGCCTCTTCTTCTCCTCCTCCTACTTCAACCTCCCTCTCCTCCTCGGCTGACTTCTCCTTTTCCGCTGCTACCGTCTCTTCCGCTGCGCCCCCCAAGCTCCCCAGAACCTATTCGACGTACCAGGTGAGACGTTGCCATGCTGTGCTACGTCTGTTGTGCCTGGAAGCCAAGACCCACATCGGTCCTGCACTCCTTTCAGCTTTGTGGTCACAGGCCGATCAGTGTCTAACCCCGTTCAATTTGACAGTTGTCAAATTGGAATATATATAAAGAGGGGGCAAAATTGAATATATACAAAGGGGGATAAATGGAATATATACAGAGGGGGCAAAATAGGATATATAAACAGTGGGGGCAAAATGGAATACATACAGAGGGGGCAAAATGGAATACATACAGAGGGGGCAAAATGGAATACATACAGAGGGGGCAAAATGGATATATATACAGAGGGGGCAAAATGGAATATATACAAAGGGGCAAAATGGAATATATACAGAGGGGGCAAAATGGAATATATACAAAAGGGGGAAAAAATTATATATACAGTACAGACCAAAAGTTTGGACACACCTTCTCATTCAAAGAGTTTTCTTTATTTTCATGACTATGAAAATGGTAGATTTACACTGAAGGCATCAAAACTATGAATTAACACATGTAGAATTATATACATAACAAAAAAGTGTGAAACAACTAAAAATATGTCATATTCTAGGTTCTTCAAAGTAGCCACCTTTTGCTTTGATTACTGCTTTGCACACTCTTGGCATTCTCTTGATGAGCTTCAAGAGGTAGTCACCTGAAATGGTTTTCACTTCACAGATGTGTCCTGTCAGGTTTAATAAGTGGGATTTCTTGCCTTATAAATGGGGTTGGGACCATGAGTTGCGCTGTGGAGAAGTCAGGTGGATACACAGCTGATAGTCCTACTGAATAGATTGTTAGAATTTGTATTATGGCAAGAAAAAAGCAGCTAAGTAAAGAAAAACGAGTTGTCATCATTACTTTAAGAAATGAAGGTCAGTCAGTCCGAAAAATTGGGAAAACTTTGAAAAATGTCCCCAAGTGCAGTCACAAAAACCATCAAGCACTACAAAGAAACTGGCTCACATGCAGACCGCCCCAGGAAAGGAAGACCAAGAGTCACTTCTGCTGCGGAGGATAAGTTCATCCGAGTCAGCAGCCTCAGAAATCGCATGTTAACAGCAGCTCAGATTAGAGACCAGGTCAATGCCACACAGAGTTCTAGCAGCAGACACATTTCTAGAACAACTGTTAAAGGGGTTGTCCGGGTTCAGAGCTGAACCCGGACATACCCTTATTTTTACCCCGGCAGCCCCCCTGAGCCTAGCATCGGAGCATCTCATGCTCCGATGCGCTCCAGTGCCCTGCGCTAGATCGCGCAGGGCACGGGCTCTTTTGTTTTCAATAACACACTGCCGGGCGGTAACTTCCGCCCAGCGGTGTGTTCGGTGACGTCACCGGCTCTGAGGGGCGGGCTTTAGCTCTGCCCTAGCCATTTTACTGGCTAGGGCAGAGCCAAATCCCGCCCATCAGTGCTGGTGACGTCACCGGGGTTCCTGTCAGCCCCATAGAGAGCCCCGGTACGTCACTGGAACTCAGAAAAAATGCAATTTAGCGCAGGGCAATGGAGAGCTTCGGAGCATGAACTGCTCCGATGCTCATGTCAGGGGGGCTGCCTGGGTGAAAATGGAGGTATGTCCAGGTTCAGCTCTGAACCTGGACAACCCCTTTAAGAGGAGACTGTGTGAATCAGGCCTTCAAGGTAGAATATCTGCTAGGAAACCACTGCTAAGGACAGGCAACAAGCAGAAGAGACTTGTTTGGGCTAAAGAACACAAGGAATGGACATTAGACCAGTGGAAATCTGTGCTTTGGTCTGATGAGTCCAAATTTGAGATCTTTGGTTCCAACCACCGTGTCTTTGTGCGACGCAGAAAAGGTGAAAAGGTGAACGGATGGACTCTACATGCCTGGTTCCCACCGTGAAGCATGGAGGAGGAGGTGTGATGGTGTGGGGGTGCTTTGCTGGTGACACTGTTGGGGATTTATTCAAAATTGAAGGCATACTGAACCAGCATGGCTATTACAGCATCTTGCAGCAGCATGCTATTTCATCCGGTTTGCGTTTAGTTGGACCATCATTTATTTTTCAACAGGACAATGACCCCAAACACACCTCCAGGCTGTGTAAGGGCTATTTGACCATGAAGGAGAGTGATAGGGTGCTGCGCCAGATGACCTGGCCTCCACAGTCACCGGACCTGAACCCAATCGAGATGGTTTGGGGTGAGCTGGACCGCGGAGTGAAGGCAAAAGGGCCAACAAGTGCTAAGCATCTCTGGGAACTCCTTCAAGACTGTTGGAAGACCATTTCAGGTGACTACCTCTTGAAGCTCATCAAGAGAATGCCAAGAGTGTGCAAAGCAGTAATCAAAGCAAAAGGTGGCTACTTTGAAGAACCTAGAATATGACATATTTTCAGTTGTTTCACACTTTTTTGTTAGGTATATAATGCCACATGTGTTAATTCATAGTTTTGATGCCTTCAGTGTGAATCTACAATTTTCATAGTCATGAAAATAAAGAAAACTCTTTGAATGAGAAGGTGTGTCCAAACTTTTGGTCTGTACTATATATATATATATATATATATATATATATATATATATGTATATATATACAGGGGGGGGGGCAAAATGGAATATATACAGAGGGGGAAATATGTATATATATATATATATATATATATACACACACAGAGTGGGCAAAATGGAATATATACAGAGTGGGCAAAATAGAATATATACAGAGGGGGAAAAATTGAATAAATATACAGAGGGGGCAAAAAATGGAATATATACACAGAGAGGGCAAAAAATGGAATATATACACAGAGAGGGCAAAAAATGGAATATATACTCGGGGAGGGGGGTCCAATTCAAAGTTTGCCCTGGGGCCCATAGAACTCTAGTTACACCACTGGCCTTCTTTATTAATAATGTTGCCCAGCGGTGCCTTTTTTTTTATAATGCCCCCCCAGTTGTGCCCCTTTATTTATAATGCCCTCCTGCTGTTCTGCTCCCAGTATGACTAGAAAGTTCCCCAGAAGTGTCACCTTTAATTATACTGCCCTCCCCTCTGTACTGAAAGCAAAAAAATTACTCGCCTCACTCCTGCTCCATGTCACCCTCTGTGATGGTGCCTGTGTCTCAGCACAGGTGATGTGATGATGTCAAAATCTGGGACGTCGCGCATTTTGCGGCCAAGTATAGGACCTGTAGCATCATCCATGTGCATTCCACATGTCCATTTTACAAAAAGATAGAATGTGTTCGCAAAATGGAATACACAGACCCATTGAAGTCATAGGGTCCACAGAAAAAAATACGAACGTCACATGGACCACATCCGTTTTTTGCAGATATGCGATTTACAGACCTCAGGTGCTTTAGGCCAGTGTTTCCCAACCAGTGTGCCTCCAGCTGTTGCAAAACTACAACTCCCAGCATGCCCGGACAGCATTTGGCTGTGCGGGCATGCTGGGAGTTGTAGTTTTGTAACAGCTGGAGGCACACTGGTTGTTAAACACTGCTTTAGGCGTTAGTCTTAATCCTTAGTCTTTCTGATGACTTTCCTATTTTATTAGTTCCCTTCCTCTCTAATTTTTTTTTAAAAACAGTCCTCTCATACTTATTGTCCCGTTCTGTATAATGCAGATTTGCTGTCAGCATAATATGCAGTATTTCAGTATATCAGGGTTAGGAAATAAATAAAAAATAGGATCAGTATCACACAGATCTCACATGTTGGTTCATAATGATGTTGCCATGCATACCACCTTAGTATAATTCAGTACGTAAGTGGATCTGTGTAACTGAACCACACGGCACTAAATGAGCTGCAGTCCAGCATGCTATACTGCTTCGTATTGTGTACTGTATTACAGGCCAAAATGCACTCGCTTGTGTGTATAATACTATGCAATTTATGCATCATTGCATGCAAAGAAGAAAGACATATTTTCATGGTCTCATATGACATATTCCACCTTCCTGAAAGCAGCTTCTGCTATACTGGCCAGTTTTTGAAAGGTATGCAGTTTGCAGGTACTCAGGTTCAATATTTCAGCAATGTATAAAAAAAATTGAAAAGGAACAGAAATATCCAACTGCCTGTCCTAATAAATCTGGCATACAGGCTGAGCCATTTTCAGTATCTCAGTTTACCCTGCCTAAGGCCTCATGCACACGACAGTTTTTTTTCACGGCCCGCAAAAACTGGGTCCGTGGGTCCGTGATCCGTGACCGTTTTTTCGTCCGTGGGTCTTCCTTGATTTTTGGAGGATCCACGGACATGAAAAAAAAGTCGTTTTGGCGTCCGCCTGGCCGTGCGGAGCCAAACGGATCCGTCCTGAATTACAATGCAAGTCAATAGGGACGGATCCGTTTGAAGTTGACACAATATGGTGCCATTTCAAACGGATCCGTCCCCATTGACTTTCAATGTAAAGTCTGGAGTTCTGTTATACCATCGGATTGGAGTTTTCTCCAATCCGATGGTATATTTTAACTTGTAGCGTCCCCATCACCATGGGAACGCCTCTATGTTAGAATATACTGTCGGATATGAGCTACATCGTGAAACTCATTTCCGACAGTATATTCTAACACAGAGGCGTTCCCATGGTGATGGAGACGCTTCAGGTTAGAATATACAAAAAAACTGTGTACATGACTGTCCCCTGCTGCCTGGCAGGTGCTGCCAGGCAGCAGGGGGCAGACCCCCCCCCCTGTTTTTAACTCATTGGTGGCCAGTGGGCCCCCCCTCCCCTGTTGTTAACTCGTTGGTGGCCAGTGTGCGCACCCCCCTCCCTCCCTCTATTGTTTTAATACATTGGGGCCAGTGTGCGCGCGCCCCCCAACCCCCCCTCTATTATTTTAATACATTGGGGCCAGTGTGCGCGCGCCCCCACAACCCCCCCCCCTCCCTCCCTCTATTGTTTTAATACATTGGGGCCAGTGTGCGCGCGCCCCCCCAACCCCCCCTCCCTCTCTCTATTGTTTTAATACATTGGGGCCAGTGTGCGCACCCCCCCAACCCCCCCCCTCCCTCCCTCTATTGTAATCATCATCGGTGGCAGCGGAGTAGAAGATTTTCATACTTACCTGCTTCTTGCTGCTGCGATGTCTGCGTCCGGCCGGGAGCTCCTCCTACTGGTAAGTGACAGCAATGCGCCGCACAGACCTGTCACTTACCAGTAGGAGGAGCTCCCGGCCGGACGCAGACATCGCAGCAGCAAGAAGCAGGTAAGTATGAAAATCTTCTACTCCGCTGCCACCGATGATGATTACAATAGAGGGAGGGAGGGGGGGTTGGGGGTTGGGGGGGTGCGCACACTGGCCCCAATGTATTAAAACAATAGAGGGAGGGAGGGGGGGTTGGGGGGGCGCGCGCACACTGGCCCCAATGTATTAAAACAATAGAGGGAGGGAGGGGGGGTTGGGGGGGGGGCGCGCACACTGGCCCCAATGTATTTAAACAATAGAGGGAGGGAGGGAGGGGGGTGCGCACACTGGCCACCAACGAGTTAACAACAGGGGAGGGGGGGGGCCGCACAATGATATTCAAACTGGGGAGGGGGGGGGGGGTCTGCCCCCTGCTGCCTGGCAGCCCTGATCTCTTACAGGGGGATATGATGGGGTTAATTGTACTATCATATCCCCCTGTAAGAGATCGGGTGCTGCCAGGCAGCAGGGGGCAGTCTTGTACGAAGTTTGCAGTGTATTCTAACTAGAAGCGTCCCCATCACCATGGGAACGCTTCTGTGTTAGAATATACTGTCGGAAATGAGTTTTCACGAAGTGAAAACTTAGATCAGAAAAAGCTTTTATGCAGACGGATCTTCGGATCCGTCTGTATGAAACTAAAACCTACGGCCACGGATCACGGACACGGATGCCAATCTTGTGTGCATCCGTGTTCTTTCACGGACCCATTGACTTGAATGGGCCCGTGAACCGTTGGCCGTGAAAAAAATAGGACAGGTCATATTTTTTTCACGGCCAGGAAACACGGCTCACGGATGCGGCTGCCAAACGGTGCATTTTCCGATTTTTCCACGGACCCATTGAAAGTCAATGGGTCCGTGAAAAAAAACGGAAAACGGCACAACGGCCACGGATGCACACAACGGTCGTGTGCATGAGGCCTTAGGCACTCGTGTTTCACGTAACAAATGGCATCCCAGTCTATTGAAAATCTGATATAGCAAAGACTTCTTGGTGGTGCTGTGGATCCATCTTTTTGCAACAAACAAGTGTGAATAGTGTAAGCATTTTGCTTGTCACTGACAGATGTCAAATATTTTTTCCATCTCAACAAGAGCCCTTTCTCCAGTTGCTTTCCTTAGAGAAACTGGCTTGACAGTTATATTACTGCTTTTTCCCCATATAATCTGCATTAGACAAATATAAATCATATTATAACAGTCCTGGGAGTATTCTGATAATTGCCTATACAGAGGGGTGCAGCTAAGGCTACTTTCACACTAGCGTTCGGGTTTCCGTTCGTGAGCTCCGTTTGAAGGAGCTCACGAGCGGACCCGAACGCAGCCGTCCAGCCCTGATGCAGTCTGAATGGAGCGGATCCGCTCAGACTGCATCAGTCTGGCGGCGTTCAGCCTCCGCTCCGCTCGCCTCCGCACGGACAGGCGGACAGCTGAACGCTGCTTGCAGCGTTCGGGTGTCCGCCTGGCCGTTCGGAGGCGTGCGGATCCGTGCGGATCCGTCCAGACTTTCAATGTAAGTCAATGGGGACGGATCCGTTTGAAGATGCCACAATGTGGCTCAATCTTCAAGCGGATCCGTCCCCCATTGACTTTACATTGAAAGTCTGGACGGATCCGTACTAGGCTATTTTCACACTTAGCTTTTTTTTGCTAAAATAATGCAGACGGATCCGTACTGAACGGAGCCTCCGTCTGCATTATTATGATCGGATCCGTTCAGAACGGATCCGATCGAACGCTAGCCGAACGCTAGTGTGAAAGTAGCCTAAGAATACGTATACCGCACTGTTTATGTTTTGCATTGGGAGTTAACTAGTTCAAGATCAGGCCATTTACCGCCCCCCTTCCTAACCAGGCGCATTTTACTGATGATATTTAATTAAAATGAAGGTTGTTTTCTGGTAGGTAATATTTAGTACAATAGAGTTCATCATTTTACCACTCCTGGTCATTTTCACATGGATGTATTTTGGTCAGCATTAATCCTCCCATTATATTTTACTTTGCCAATGTATATTTCACTCCTGCTTTTGGCCTCATGCACACGACAGTTGTTTTTCTCGGCCTCCGTTCCGTTTTTTTTGCGGATAGGATGGGAACCCATTCATTTCAATGGGTCAGCAAAAAAATGCTGATTGTGTTCCGTGTCCGTTGTCCGTGTTTCCCTTCAGCAAAAAAAATAGTGCATGTCCTACTTTTTTCACATTTGCGGACAAGGATAGGCATTTATTACAAGGGATCTGTGGAAAAAAACGGACCCCCCCAAAAAACGGATGCCGCATCCGTTTTTTTTACAGACCACAATTTGCGGACGCAAAAAACATGAGGTCGTGTGCATGAGGTCTTTGGCTTACAATATAAGCAAATGTGAAAGTGGCCTTGTAACAATCCTGGTTGTGCATAAGACCACAGAACTGGACACATTGGCGGATCCGTAGTACTAGCAGCAGGCAGGTCTGACTCTGGCCGGGAGCGGCTGTGTAAGCACCTGCTCCTCCTGCTTCATTATAAAGTGGGAGGAGCAGGGAGTGAGTGACACAGTGAGTGACGTCACGTGCCTGCTACGCGGCAATGGCAGCCAGTCTATACTAGATCATAGATAAGTTGTAGTGACTTGTGAGTCAGTTGAAGTTACTTGAGAGTCAGTCGAGACTGTGAGTAGACAGTGATAGTTAGTCAGTAGTATCGGTCCGGCAGTATTAGTAAGTAAGTGATGAGTACTATATGTGTGTCAAAAATTTAATAAATAATTATTCAAAAGGGTCAATCTCAAATCAAATGCCTTACCCTTCAGTGGGCACTGCAGTGTGTGACTGTGTGACAAATGGCACTGACCATGGCCCGGAAAGGAGACAGGCGGAGATGGCAGTATATGGGGGGCTCTTATTACTGGCACGTGATGGGGGGCTGGGCTCTTATTACTGGCACATTGGGGGGCTCTTATTACTGGCACGTAATGGGGGCTCTTATTACTGGCACGTGAGGGGGGCTCTTGTTACTGGCACATGATGGGGGGCTCTTGTTACTGGCACATTGGGGGGGTTCTTATTACTGGCACATGATGGGGGGCTTTTGTTACTGGCACATGATGGGGGCTCTTGTTGCCGGCACGTGATGGGGGGCACTTGTTACTGGCATGTGATGAGGGGGCTCTTATTACTGGCACGTGATGGGGGGCTCTTGTTACTGGCACGTGATGTGGAGGCTCTTTTTACTGGCACATTATTGGGGGCACTTATTACTGGCACATTATTGGTGGGCACTATAGGGGCATCTACTGAGGCCACAAAGAAGGGGTATTTTATATGGGGGGCTCTGTACAGTAGCATTTTAAACTGGGACACATTATGGTGGGTACTATGGGGAAGAGGGGAGAGGAGTACTATGGGGTCATCTACGGGAGGCACTAAGAAGGGGTATTTTATACTGGGGCACTATATATGGGGCATTTTATACTGGCACATTATGTGGGCACTATGGGGACATGAGCTCAACTGGGGGCATTACAAGGGTTTTTTTTTTTTGCACTCTCACATTATAAGGAGAATTATTTCTATTGGAGGGGGGGGGGGGCATTATAGTGGGCTTTATTACTCCCCCATGGTATGACCCCCTAGTAGCAGCACCAGCCTCTCCCTGCTCTGCTATCCCTCTGCCCCTTCTCCAAATCCTTATTATGAAATATTTTTCATTAGGATAAAACACAACATCAGCTCCACTGAGCCCCCGGCCAAGTGTTGAAGTGGTGTCCGAGTGTCACGAGGGTGTCAAGAGCCACGTCTGACTCCGTTATACCCGGGGTCAGGAAGTCGCAGCGGGTGGCTGCGCGCTCTATGTCTAAAGATCACGGTGTTTCTTAGTGTTTGTTTTCTGTGTTTGCATTGCTATCCTTTTTGTCTCACTCAGGGATCCGTAGCTTCTCCTCCTCAGCTGTTTCTTGTCTGCCACTCCCAAACTCCTTATATTCTCCTCTCACACTTCTCTTGTTGCCAGTTATAGAGCTTCCTGCCTGGACATCTATGCTGACCCACTGGAGCTGAGAATCTGGTTGTTGTTCCAGAGTGCTACCCTCCGGATCCCTGTTGGGCTTTTGTTGTCTCCTGTTGTTGCCCTCCTGGGATTATATGTTTAGTTTGTATTGTCTGTCCTCCCCTTGGTGTTTTCCTTTAGAGCTAGTGGTGCGGACTAGTGTTCCCACCGCCCTGTTCACTATCTAGGGCTCATCCTAGGGAAAGCCAGGGTTTTAGGCATGTGATCGGCGTACGGGTGAGGAACCCGTCTAGGGACGACAGGGCAGCCAGGCGCCAGTCGCAAGGTGAGTCAGGGGTCACCACCTTCCCTCTCACTAGGGCAGGGCCTCCCTCTTTTCCTCCCTCCGTGTCACGTATGTGACAGTTACGCCGATCGTGATATTATAACTGGCCCTTATTTTTTTTTTGAGAAAAAAAAAAATTTTAAAAAAATATATACGTTTTTTTTTTTTCTCTACTTAGAATCCAATATGGATCCTATTGCTGCTTTGGCAAAACAGCTTCAAGGCCTGTCTTTGGAGGTGGCGGGATTGAAGGCGTCTGTCCTCCAACAGCAGCAGCAAATGCAGCAGACCGTAAGCCTAGCGGTTGCTATGGGTAACCAGGTTGTTACAGAACCCAAGGTTGTTCTTCCTGACAGATTCTCTGGGGGAAGGGACAAATTTGTGTTGTTCCGTGAGGCCTGCAAATTATATTTTAAGCTGCGCCCTTACTCCTCAGGTAATGAAGAACAGCGGGTGGGGATTGTTATTTCCCTGCTTCAGGGGGACCCGCAATCCTGGGCGTTCTCGTTACCCCCTGGTTCCCAGGCTCTCTGGTCAGTGGAGGGATTTTTTGGGGCTTTGGGTCTCATATATGATGACCCTGACCGTGTCGCCCTGGCTGAGTCGAAGTTACGGAGACTCCTACAGGGAGATCGGCCAGCAGAGGAATATTGCTCAGAGTTCCGCAGGTGGGCTACGGATACTCAGTGGAACGACCCGGCTCTCAGGAGTCAGTTCTGCTCTGGGTTATCTGAAAGGGTTAAGGATGCGCTGGCGCTGTATGAGACCCCCCTTTCCCTTGATGTTGTTATGTCCCTCTCTATCAGGATAGATAGACGTCTTAGGGAGAGATCGAAAATTCCTGAGCAATCGGTAACCTCTCCCAAGCAGCAGTTAGTCTGTACTGACTTGGATGAGCCTATGCAGCTAGGAGGAACTTCTCGTCAGGTCCGTCCTCCTGAGGTTCGCCGTAGGTGGGGGGCTTGTTTTTTCTGTGGGGGGAAGGGTCATTTCATTAATGTCTGTCCCTCCTTTTCCCAAAAACAAAAGACCGCCGGAAAACTACTAACCCCAGGCTGTGCGGAGGATGTCAGCCGGGGGGTATACGTTTCCTCCATACGAACATCTCAATTTGTGTTGCCAGCGGTTATTGTTTTTGGTGTTAAGACGGAGTCTATTTCTTTTTTTCTAGACAGTGGTGCAGGGGTAAATTTGATAGATGCCCATTTTGCCCGCACTATGGGTTTGTCTCTCTGTACGCTGCAGAGACCCATTCCCATATTCGCTATTGACTCTGCTCCTCTGTCTCAGAGAAACCTCACTCACGTTGTCCATAACTTACATCTTCGGGTAGGGGACCACCATAAGGAGCGTCTTTCATGTTACGTTCTGGAGGGCCTTCCCTCTCCTGTGGTATTGGGTCTTCCCTGGTTGGTAGCGCACAATCCAGTGGTGGATTGGCAGGCCAGGGAGATATTGGAGTGGAGTGAGCATTGCAGAGAGAATTGCTTAAATAACAATTGCTTAATCGCCTCCATAGCTTCCCTACCTACATTTATTTCAGACTTTGAGGACGTTTTTTCTGAAAAGGGTTGTCAGAAGCTACCACCTCATCGTCCTTATGATTGCCCGGTTAACCTGATTCCCGGTGCAAAATTACCCAAGTCCAGGTTGTATAATCTTTCGGGTCCCGAGAGACAAGCCATGAAAGATTATATCTCCGAGAGTCTGGCCAAGGGACACATCAGACCCTCTTCTTCACCCGTGGCTGCAGGGTTTTTCTTTGTTAAAAAGAAAGATGGGGGCCTGCGTCCTTGCCTAGATTTCCGTGAGCTAAACCGGATAACCGTCCGAGACCCATACCCTCTTCCTCTCATTCCTGACCTTTTTAATCAGATTGCGGGTGCTAGGTGGTTCTCCAAACTTGATCTTAGGGGGGCCTACAATCTGATTCGTATCAAGGAAGGGGATGAGTGGAAGACAGCTTTTAACACCCCTGAGGGGCATTACGAAAATTTAGTCATGCCTTTCGGTCTGACCAATGCCCCTGCTGTCTTCCAACATTTCGTTAATGATATTTTTAGTCATCTCATCGGCAGGTTTGTAGTCATATACCTAGATGATATCTTAATTTATTCGGCTGATCTGAAAACACATGAAGTACATGTCAGGCAAGTACTGCAGGTCCTACGGACGAATAAATTATATGCGAAAATTGAAAAATGTGTCTTCGCCGTTCAGGAAATACAATTCCTGGGATATCTATTATCTGCTTCAGGTTTCCGTATGGATCCTGGGAAGGTCCAGGCAATTTTAGATTGGGATCTTCCTGAGAACCTTAAAGCTCTACAACGGTTTTTGGGTTTCGCAAATTTCTACAGAAAGTTTATTAAAAATTATTCAGTGATCGTTAAACCCCTTACTGACATGACTAGGAAGGGGACTGATTTTTCTAAATGGTCTGACGCCGCTAAAATTGCATTTTCCTCTCTAAAAGAGAGATTTACCTCGGCACCTGTCCTAATTCAACCTGATGTCTCCCAGCCTTTTATTGTTGAAGTTGATGCGTCGGAGGTGGGAGTGGGGGCTGTATTGTCTCAGGGTCCGTCTCCTGGCAAATGGCGTCCTTGCGCTTTCTTTTCCAAAAAATTATCTGCAGCAGAAAAGAACTATGATATTGGAAATAGGGAACTGTTGGCGATTAAACTGGCGTTTGAAGAGTGGCGTCACTTCTTAGAGGGAGCAATCCACCCCGTCACGGTAATTACGGATCACAAAAACCTTCTGTACCTAGAATCGGCTAAGCGTCTCACCCCTAGACAAGCTAGGTGGTCGCTATTCTTTACCAGATTTAACTTTGTAATCACCTATCGTCCTGGGGCAAAAAATACCAAGGCAGACGCATTGTCTCGTAGTTTCCCTGGAGGGGGTAATGTTAGTGATCCGGTACCTATTTTACAAAGAGGAGTGGTTGTCTCTGCTGTACACTCTGTTCTAGAGGGAAAGGTGTTAGAGGCCCAGGGGGACGCCCCGGCCTCTTGCCCCTCAGAGAAATTGTTTGTACCGTTAAACCTGCGTCTTGAGTTATTGAAGGAACATCATAATTCGGCACTTGCTGGGCACCCGGGTAGTAAAGCAACCTTGGAGCTATTGTCTCGTCGTTTTTGGTGGCCAAGGTTGCGTCAGGATGTAATAGATTTCGTGTCTACTTGTTCTACTTGTGCACGCGCGAAAGTCTCTCATACACGTCCAGCAGGGTCTTTATTGCCACTTTTCATCCCCAATAGACCATGGACACATCTATCAATGGATTTCATCACTGACTTACCTTTGTCTGCGGGTAAAACAGTTATCTTGGTAGTAGTAGACAGGTTTAGCAAAATGGTACACTTTATTGCGCTACCCGCACTTCCTAATGCTAAGACTCTTGCTCAGGTGTTTATCAGTGAAATCGTGAAGCTTCACGGGGTCCCTTCCGATGTGGTTTCGGATCGGGGAACCCAGTTTATTTCTAAGTTTTGGAAAGCTTTTTGTACCCGTTTAGGGGTACACTTATCCTTTTCCTCAGCTTTCCATCCTCAGTCGAATGGACAGACTGAGCGTACCAACCAAAACCTAGAAACATATTTAAGGTGTTTTGCGTCTGAAAACCAAGAGGTGTGGTCATCATATTTACCGTTAGCCGAGTTTGCCATAAATAATCGCCGTCAGGAATCCACTGGCAAGTCACCATTTCTTGGTGCATACGGTTTTCATCCCCAATTTTGTACTTTCAAAGAGGGGGGGTCTTCTGGGGTTCCCGAAGAGGAACGGTTTTCTTCATCTCTTTCATCGGTATGGCAGAAGGTGCAAGCTAACTTGAAAAATATGAGTGGTAAATACAAATGCATGGCCGATAAGAAACGGTCGCCAGGTCCGGACCTAGGAGTGAATGACTATGTGTGGTTGTCTACTAGGAATATTAAGTTGAAGGTTCCCTCTTGGAAACTGGGTCCTAGGTTCATTGGTCCTTATAAAATTGTAGCCGTCATTAACCCTGTGGCTTTTCGCCTGGAGCTACCTCAGACTTTTAAGATCCATAACGTCTTCCATAAGTCGCTGCTCAAGAAGTATGTTCCACCTCTAGAACCATCACCGCTGCCACCTCCTCCTGTTGTTGTGGATGGTAATCTGGAGTTTCAAATATCCAGAATTGTTGATTCTCGTCGGGTCCGCCGCTCTCTTCAGTATCTGGTGCATTGGAGGGGTTACGGTCCCGAGGAAAGAATGTGGGTTCCAGCGTCAGAGGTAAACGCCAACAGGTTGATTCAGGCTTTCCATGTCTCTCATCCGGAGAGACCTGGTCCTGAGTGTCCGGAGGCCCCTCGTGAAAGGGGGGGTACTGTCACGAGGGTGTCAAGAGCCACGTCTGACTCCGTTATACCCGGGGTCAGGAAGTCGCAGCGGGTGGCTGCGCGCTCTATGTCTAAAGATCACGGTGTTTCTTAGTGTTTGTTTTCTGTGTTTGCATTGCTATCCTTTTTGTCTCACTCAGGGATCCGTAGCTTCTCCTCCTCAGCTGTTTCTTGTCTGCCACTCCCAAACTCCTTATACTCTCCTCTCACACTTCTCTTGTTGCCAGTTATAGAGCTTCCTGCCTGGACATCTATGCTGACCCACTGGAGCTGAGAATCTGGTTGTTGTTCCAGAGTGCTACCCTCCGGATCCCTGTTGGGCTTTTGTTGTCTCCTGTTGTTGCCCTCCTGGGATTATATGTTTAGTTTGTATTGTCTGTCCTCCCCTTGGTGTTTTCCTTTAGAGCTAGTGGTGCGGACTAGTGTTCCCACCGCCCTGTTCACTATCTAGGGCTCATCCTAGGGAAAGCCAGGGTTTTAGGCATGTGATCGGCGTACGGGTGAGGAACCCGTCTAGGGACGACAGGGCAGCCAGGCGCCAGTCGCAAGGTGAGTCAGGGGTCACCACCTTCCCTCTCACTAGGGCAGGGCCTCCCTCTTTTCCTCCCTCCGTGTCACGTATGTGACAGTTACGCCGATCGTGATACCGAGATCCCCAAGGGCCAAGCCAAGTAACTGTAAGTTTTCATGTGAAATATGTTTGTTATACACATATAGCATACACTGTGCAACACAATATACAGTATACCTCTACACTGTGGCGTCTGTTCTAGAAGCACCATTGTTTTGTGGCGGCGGACAGAAAATAATCAGGAAGTGCCCCTCCCGAGACCAAGCTCTGGATCCGCCACTGACTGGACATCACTTATAGCAGTTGCCTTTCCAGAGTCCTAACAATGGCTCTTCGGTACTGAGATATCCCCAGGACTTACAGTAGGGCTTAGTCACACACCGACTGGATGGATACAAGAATAACATATTGTATAAGCATGTATACTGTGAAGCACATATGAACACTTGAACACTGGCAGAAAACAAGGCACTAAAACAAACTCACTCATGGAGTGGATGGCAGATCTATGGCATACAGGTAGATAGCAGATAAATTACAGTAATGTCAGGTTAGGCAGTGGAGGATCAGAATCAGGAAACAGGCAGATGTTGGTACATGGGCAGACAAATGGAACAGAACACCTTACACAAGGACTAACAAGCTACAAACACCTATCGCTCGGACACCTTCGCACAGGGGAAGGTGCCTTAAGAACCCCAGGGTTTCCAGTCATTGGCTGGTGAAGATTAGGGTGCGCACACGGGCACTTAACCAGCCAGGAAGTGCGCTCGGCCAGCGGGCAGACTGTGAAGGTGGGGTTGGCGCGTACAGGCCCTGGCCTGCATGAGGAAGAAACACATGGCCGCTGCTGGATGGCAGAGGAGAGTAAGTGGGTCCGGACTATCAGAACAACAGAAGAATCAGTTGGGTAAGTCACTGGAGCAGCAGAATGGTGGTAGGCATGGGCTGGTGATGTGACAGTATGCCCCCCTCCCCCTTATGTCCTCACTTTTTTGCTCCAGACTGTGCCATACACATTTTTTAAGAAGTGCATCAACATTCTCCAAAGATCTTTCTTCTGGCACAAAGCCCTTCCAATCAATCAGGTAAAAAGTCTTGCCTATGATTTTCTTCATATCTAATTTGCTTTTGATTTAAATTCATCCTCAGCACCTACAGGAACAGATGTGGACACAGGAAATTTGGTGTAGTGGTTCAGCACAAGGGGTTTGAGGAAAGACACGTGGAATAACTTTAATGCAGAGAGGGGGGGGGGGGCAAATGAAGTTTATAACAAACTGGGTTAATTTGGCTAATGACTTCGATGGGCCCCAGGAACCAAGGTGCGAATTTAGAAGATGGAACTTTAAGGTGGATAGTTCTTGAAAATAGCTAGACCTTGTCCCCAGGAGAAAATTGTGGAGGAACACTTTGTCTTTTGTCCACAGATTTCTTCATGGATGCAGAAGCCCGGGTCAGGGAAGCCTTAGTCTCCTGCCAGATCTGCAAAAAATTCCTGGCAGCGGCATCTGTGCCTGGCACATCAGATGACAGATTACTGGGTGTAGGAAGACGAGGGTCTGTCCATAAACAGTAATGAATAGCGATTTATCAGCAGACTCATTGGTAACTCAGCCCAGGGGACCAGGAACACCAAGTCATCTTGCTTAAAGGAGACAAAGACATTCAGATAGTTATCCAGAATCTGGTTGATTATTTTCACCTGCCCGTTGGATTGAGGGTAGTAGGCAGAGAAGTCCAGGTTAACCTACAACAACCTACAGAGTGATCTCCAGAACTTTAAAGTGAGCTGTCCCATCCAAAACAATATGTCGAGGAACATTGTGTAAACTAAATATGGCAGAATGCAGTTGTTTTGTCTTCATACATGTTTACACAGTGTGCAGTCTGACATTCAGCATAAACCATTCCTGTCTACCAAAAAAGAGGACTGGTCTTTGTAGTATAACTTGTTTATTGGCAAAAAAGGAGTATTTGATCGATTAATTTGTAAAACTATAAGAATACAAATAACATGAATAAGTATATAGCATAGCATGTACTGTAACATTTGCATAACACTGAAGCATGTGGTAAAATGTCTGCCTATACATAGATTGCATGGCTAGCTAACAGTATTAACAACTTCCTGAATAACAGTTATAACTAACTGAACAGCTCTGCATAACATAATGTCCCTGAAAATAAGATAGCAGGAGGACAGCTCTGTCCCTGAAACAGAGATATGCAGGAGGACAGCTCTGCTGATGTTTCCTGGAGACTTCTCTTTCCCAAAATGCTTTCCACTCCCACAATGCTTTGCACCACCCACAATACAGCAGTCTTTGCAACAAGAAAAACAAAGTACAATACAATTTAACACCGCTAGATGGTGCTAAACCCACATGAATCACTACAGAAATACCAAAACCCTGACCAAATGAAATAGAATCCTTTTCCCTAACCCTGCTGGGCAGAACAGCAGTTCAGGCAAGGGAATGAAATGGGCTGTTTTTGAGGAACAGTTCACAAAAGCCCTCTCTTTTTGACAAAGAAGAATCTGGCTCCTATAGGCAAAGATGATTTTCTGATGACATTTCTGTCAAGATTCTCCCTTATGTTATTAGACATGGCTGGAGTTTTGAGTAGGGACAGCTCGTAGACACGGCCACGTGGTGATGTATTTCCTGGCAACAGGTGAATAGGACAGTCACAGCAATGATATGGCGGCAGGGTCTCTGCCTCTTCCTTATCAAATTCAATAATAGATTTAATGTCATTTCAATTTAGTGGTATGGTTCCCAGACCATCATAAATAAAAAAAAATGTTCTCCACTGGATTGCTTAAAGTACTGTATTTATTTATTTATTAGGTGGGTATTCAGTCAATAACTGAATGTTTTCGGCCAAAGGCCTTGATCAGAATACTGAATAAGCTGCACTACAGGGGACAGAGACAGCAAGGAAAGGAGGGCACTGTAGCCCTGGAATTGTTGCACTGATGAATATGTTGCACTGATGAATAAGGGTAGGTATGCAGTACTGGTTCACCAAGGCCTGATGCAAGAAGTTTCCTGCTGAGCCGGGGTGCAAGAAGGTTTATTTAACCACAATACAGAAACACGTGTAGAGCGAATTTTTGTGAGTTTATCTTCACCCAGGGCAGTCTCTCCTACCAACCCTAGGCTCAGGAGTTTCCCGCCTTGAGAAGACAGGTACAATTGAAGTGTCCTTTGGCTCCACAGTACATGCACAGGTCATTACTGCATCAGTAAATGTGCTTCTCTTCAGACAATCTGGCATGATTTATCTACATGGATTTCTGGACAGGAGCAGAGGGAAGAGGAACTAGGCCAGCAATTTCCATGCCTGAGCAAACTGTTATGGCAGTGCGTGTGGAACCATTGTGCCAGCTTGACTGAAAGCCCAATCTAAGGTTGTTATACTGGCGGTTCCCTGTTTTTCACCCTTTAACCAACAAACAGTGATCTGGATTTCACTGCAGTGAACACACCAGGCCTCTGCCTCTTGACATTGTTTCTGTGTGGTTGACTGCTGACCCATAGGAGTCAAGAGACAATGGTGCAAAGCACCAAAGGGACAGGTAAAACTCATAGTAACAGGCCAGCGTCAGGGCTCAATACGGTAATCTAGCACGAGTCAGGTCAAGTAGCGAAAGATGAGAATCAGGAGACAGACAGGGGTCAGTACATGGGCAGAAACCTTATTCCATCCTTAAAGTACACATATATTAATAGTGGCCAACGTTTACAGAACCCCATCCTACATGCTGCATCTCTCCTACATTAGCGGCCATGAACAAGGTCTGAGATGGGCCGAAACGTTGGCCAATATTAATATATGTATACTTTAAGCATAGAATAAAATTTATTCTATTTGCAAAGATATCTCTTCAGTTGAGTGCCGTGATTTATAGAACCTAATTATATTTGGGCTTCGCCCTATCACAGAGCACCACATCACGGAATTGGAGTGCCAACCCAACTTTTTTGCAGTACATGGGCAGAAACACCTTTAGCCCACAGGGGAAGATGCCTTAAGAACCCCAGTGGAGAGGAAGGGCTGGCAAGCGCATGCTGCAGCCTGCATGAGGAAGAGTAAAGCGGTGCCTGCCATAAATGTCCTGAAGTCAATCCAATAGAAATATTGTGGAAGCCCTGAAGCAAGTAGTTCATAGGGGGGAAACCTACCAACATAACATATTTGAAGTTGTTTTGTACAGAGGACTGGGCTAAAATTCCTCCAAGCTGATGTGCCAAACTAATCAACAATTACCAGAAAAATTAAGTTGCAGTATTGCAGGGGGACACACCAGATACTTAAGGCAAAGGTTCACATACTTCTTCCATTCATAGACATGATATTGGATTGTTCGGTAATGGTTTTAGCTTAGCCTTTTACTTCTACTCAGTGGTAGTATATTGTTTTCAGATGTACCACATGGATATTACTTTAAAGGGGTTTTCAGAGATTTTAATACTGATGACCTATACTCAGGATAGGTCATCAGTACCTGATTGGTGGGGGTCTGACACCAGGAAGCCCCACAGATCAGCTGTTTGAGAAGGCACTGACGCTCATGTGAGTGCCTCGGCCTTCTTTCTGCTTTTCCTAGGCCAGTGATGACAAGTTCATTGGTCACGTGGCCTAGGTGCAGCGACAGTGCCTTCTTAACCTGTTGGGGACACATGACGTACCGGTACGTCATGTGTATTTCCGACCACCGCCGCGCGGCGGGGGGTGATCGGAACTGGGTGCCTGCTGAAATCAATCAGCAGGCACCCTGGGTCAAAATGCCGAGGGGGGATCCTGTGACCCCCCCGTATCGGCAATCGCTGCGGATTAACCCCTTCTATGCCGCTGACCGTGGCATAGAAGGTGTTTTTGTTTGAGTGAACCCATCGAGTCCCCGCGCTGTTGTGGCGGGGACTCAATGTCTCAGAAGGCAGCCCGATGCCGTGAAGAGGCTGCCCAATGCCTTGCACGGCATCGGGAACTGCCTTCTACGGGAGCCGAGGAGATCCAGCTGTTTGTGTACTACTCACTATAGTACAGGAACAAGCAATGCATTACAATACAGATGTATTGTAAGGCATTGCAGAGAGGATCAGACCCCCAAAAGTGAACATTAGAAATAAAGTAAAGAAAAAAAGTTAAAAAAGTGTTTTTAATAAAATTTATAAAGTAATAAAATTATCTAAAGAAAAAAGAAAAAAAAAACGCCCCATTTCTCCTCATTTTAAAATAAAAAACAGAACAAAAAAACAAAACAACCCACACATATTAGGTATCGCCGTATCCGTAATGACCGGCTCTATAAGTATATCACATGATCCACCATGTCCGATAAATACCATAAAAAATAAAATAAAAAAGGTGTAAAAAAAAAAGACATTTTTTGTCACCTTACGTCACCATGTCCGATAAATACCATAAAAAATAAAATAAAAAAGGTGTAAAAAAAAAAGACATTTTTTGTCACCTTACGTCACAAAAAGTAAGAGCAAGCAATCAAAAAGTCATACGCACCCCGAAATAGTGCCAATCAAACAGTCATCTCATCCCGCAAAAAAATGAGACCCTACCTAAGATAATCGCCCAAAAACTGAAAAAACTATGGCTCTCAGAATATGGAGACACTAAAACATGATTATTTTTTTGTTTAAAAAATTATATCATTGTGTAAAACTTACATAAATAAAAAGTAGACATATTAGGTATTGACGCGTCTGTAATAACCTGCTCTATAAAAATATCACATGACTTAGCCCCTCAGGTGAATACCGTAAAAAATAAAAATGGTGTAAAAAAAGCAATTTTTTGTCACCTTACATAACAAAAAGTGTAATAGCAAGCGATCAAAAAGTCATACGCACCCCAAAATAGTGCCAATTAAATTGTCATCTCATCCCGCAAAAATCATACCCTACCCAAGATAATCACCCAAAAACTGAAAAAACTATGGCTCTCAGACTATTGAGACACTAAAACATGTTTTTTTTTGTTTAAAAAAAATTAATCATTGTGTAAAACATAAATTAAAAAGTAGACAAAAAGTAGACATATTAGGTATCGCCGCATCCGTAATAACCTTCCATATAAAAATATCACATGACCTAACCCCTAAAATAAATAAAAACGGTGCGAAAAAAACATTTTTTTGTCACCTTACATCACAAAATGTGTAATAACAAGCGATAAAAAAGTCATATGCACCCCAAAATTGTTCCAATCAAACCATCATATCATCGCGAAAAAAAAATAGCCCCTACACAAGACAGTCGCCCAAAAAATAAATAAAATTATGGCTTTCAGAATGTGGAGACACTAAAGAATCATTATTTTCGTTTTTTAAATGCTTTGTTATGTAAAACTGAATCAAATAACCCAAAAAAGTAATATTTGGTATTGTCGCATCCGTTACAACCTGCTCTATAAAAATACCACATGATCTAACCTGTCAGATGAATGTTGTAAATAACAAAAAATAAAAACGGTGCCAAAACAGCTATTTCTTGTTAACTTGCCTCACAAAAAGTGTAATATAGAGCAACCAAAAATCATATGTACCCTAAAATAGTACCAACAAAACTGCCACCCTATCCCGTAGTTTCCAAAATGGGGTCACTTTTTTGGAGTTTCTACTCTAGGGGTGCATCAGGGGGGCTTCAAATGGGACATGGTGTCAAAAAACAGTCCAGCAAAATTTGCCTTCCAAAAACCTTATGGCATTCCTTTCCTTCTGCTCCCTGCCGTGTGCCCGTACAGAAGTTTACAACCACATATGGGGTGTTTCTGTAAACTACTGATATTGAGTTTTGTTTGGTTGTTAACCCTTGCTTTGTAACTGGAAAAAAATGATTCAAATGAAAAATCTGCCAAAAAAGTGAAATTATAAAAATTTATCTCTATTTTCCATTAATTCTTGTGGAACACCTAAAGGGTTAACAAAGTTTGTAAAATCAGTTTTGAATACCTTGAGGGGTGTAGTTAGTATTTTTGGGTGGTTTTTATTATGTAAGCCTCACAAAGTGACTTCAGACCTGAACTGGTCCTGAAAATGTGGGTTTTAGAAATTTTCTGAAAAATTTCAAGATTTGCTTCTAAATTTCTAAGCCTTGTAACGTCCCCAAAAACTTAGGCTACTTTCACACTAGCGGCAGGACGGATCCGACAGGCTGTTCACTTTGTCGGATCCGTCCTGCCGCTATTTTGACGTGCCGGCGGACCGCCACTCCGTCCCTATTGACTATAATTGGGGCGGAGCTCCGGCGCAGCACGGCAGTTCATGGTGAGAGGCCGCCGGACTAAAAGGTCTGAAATGCAGTGCTTTTAGTCCAGCGGCCTTTCGCCGTGCACTGCCGTGCTGCGCTGGAGCTCCGCCCGTCCCCATTATACTCAATGGGGAAGAAGCGGCGGTCCGGCGGCACGGCGAAATAGCGGCAGTACGGATCCGACAGGGTGAACAGCCTGTCGGATCCGTCCTGCCGCTAGTGTGAAAATAGCCTTACATGGCATTCACATGAAGTAGACATATGGGGAATGTAAAATAATAACTATTTTTGCATTTATTACTGTCTATTATAAACTGCAAAGAAAAAGGGGGTCAGTCAGCACATCCCATTGTGCAGGGGCACGTTGCTATGGCTGAGAACAACACTGTAAAACAAAACATGCAATGCAATGTAAATAAATAAAAAAACATTTTTACTCCATTTTACCAGTGTCATGAATTACAATATGTGATGAAAAACAATCTCAGAATGGCCTGGATAAGTCAAAGTGTTTTAAAGTTATTCACACATAAAATGACACTGGTCAGATTTGCAAAAAATGGCCTGGTCCTTAAAGCGAAATATGGCCGTGTCCTTAAGGGGTTAAATCAGCTGATTTTGAAGACTGTAAACAGCATAACTAAGGACTCTGATATTGTCAATATCAGGCCCAATATTATGCTGATTTATGTCTGCTGATTCCATGTATATTTTGGAGCCTATTAATAGATATATAATTTTACTTCACCATAAATAAGGCTAGTTTAACACTAGCGGCAAGGAACTCCAGCAGGCTGTTCCGGCGGATGAACAGCCTGTCGGATCCGCGCGTGCCCTCGGACTATCGCTTCGGCCCCATTGACTATGCCGGAGTTCCTTGCCGCTAGTGTGAAAGTACCCTTACTCATGTTCATTTGTTTTTGTATTGGACTTTGAACCTCATGGAGTCACATTAGTGTTCACTTTTTATGCTCAATTTTTTAATTATTAGTACCATACATAAAATACATCTTGTGTTTCAGGACCAAGAGTGCTAGGCACTGAGCTGTATGTGTATATGCATAGATATTTTGCAAGGATGCAAGCATATTGTTGTGCTGGAGGTCTATGCCCACCACCATCTCCCTCTCATGTGCTTAAGTGCTCTCCTGCTCTGCTCCCCAAGCAGCCCCTGCTCGACAATGTCCCTCTGCTCTCTCCCAGTTGGCAGGGCCACTGGGGTAGTGCTGCTCCATCTTCCTTACTCAGGATTAGGCCTGCTCCCCATTGTCTCTGCTCTCACTGCCTGTAGGGCGCACTGTATAGAGACTACTCCACGCTGTAGAAGCCTGGTGCTTCCTCTGCAGCAAAGTCCAGATCCCTGTATAGAGGTTTAAAGATTGAAGACCACTAGATAACACCCTTAGGATTAGCCCCAAGTCATATCTGTTCAGTAGACATAGTGGATCCACATATGCATCATAACACACATTTTCTAATTCTATCAAAATAAATGCTGCTATTCCTGTTTATAATGAGGTTTCCCTTTCAATAATGGTGATCAAACAACAATCTTAATAGACATGATCTGATATGGTCATGGAGTTTATAATCACACCATACATTAAAGCGATCACTATCTGAAGAATCTAGTATTATTCAAGGACTGTTGAAAAGTCATGGCTGAGTGTGCAAGTTTTCTCTGTAGAGAATAAGTTGCTGTCTGGCCCATCTGGTAGTATTTTTAACCCTACAGTATATATAGTATGCTATTTGAGTAAAGTACAGCTATGGATGGAGACCATAGAATAGAGAAGGATAGAGACCATTGGTGTAGGACAGGAATGGCCAACCTGCGGCTCTCCAGCTATTGCAAAACTACAACTCCCAGCATGCCCAGACTGTTTACAACTATCAGCCTACAGCAGGGCACGGTGGGAATTGTAGTTTTACAATAGCTAGAGAGCCGCAGGTTGGCCATCCCTGGTGTAGGTGATACCATGAACAGAAGCCAAGAAAAAAGCTGTAAAGGGGCTCACCTCAAGACTCTCATCTTGGGTGCTTACCTCCTTCACTATAGGCACGGCATGTTTTAAAAGACCAGTAGTGTCAGACTTGTGTCTTTCTCCTATCACTTTCTGTCCTGGGTTTTATAACTCAGGCCCGAGCAATAAGGTTCTTTTAGATTTTTGCATTGTGGAAAGGTGTTCTGGAGTTTGACTGATCCAAAAACTGACCCCGATTGTTTTTGACCATGTCTACCTATGCCAACAGTCTTGACCTCTGCTTCATAACTGATTTGAAAAGCACTGCATGTGCCCTGACTTATTCTTGTGTTCTGTTGACGACCGTACTCTGGCTGGCTTGATCCCTGCTCCAGCTAACTGCAAGTTCTGCTAGCCAACTTGGTATTGCATCTTGGTATCATCTGCTTAGGCTAAATCCCTATCCCTGTACAGGGGTTAAAGGCTTAATCCCTTAGGCCCCTTTCACATGGATGAGTATTCCATGCGGATGCGATGCGCGAGTTGAATGCATTGCACCCACACTGAATCCCGACCCATTCATTTCTATGTGGCTGTTCACATGAGCGGTGAATTTCACGCATCACTCTATATTCTGCGTTTTTCACGTAACGCAGGCCCCATAGAAATGAATGGGGTTGCGTGAAAATCGCAAGTATCCGCAAGCAAGTGCGGATGCGGTGCGATTTTCACGCACGGTTGCTAGGAGACGATCGGGATGGAGACCCGATCATTATTATTTTCCCTTATAACATGGCTATAAGGGAGAATAATAGCATTCTGAATACAGAATGCATAGTAAAATAGCGCTGGAGGGGTTAAGAAAATAAAAATAAAATTAACTCACCTTAATCCACTTGATTGCGCAGCCGGCATCTACTTCTGTCTTTATCTTAGCTGTGTGCAGTAACAGGACCTGTGGTGACGTCACTCCAGTCATCACATGGTCAATCACATGATCTATCACCATGGTAAAAGATCATGTGATGGATCATGTGATGACCGGTGTGACGTCACCACAGGTCCTGTTACTGCACACAGCTAAGATGAAGACAGAAGGAGATGCCGACTTTGCGATCAAGTGGATTAAGGTGAAGTTAAATTTTATATATTTTTTTAACCCCTCCAGCGCTATTTTACTATCCGCTATGTATTCAGAATGCTATTATTTTCCCTTATAACCATGTTATAAGGGAAAATAATACAATCTACAGAACGCCGATCCCAAGCCCGAACTTCTGTGAAGAAGTTCGGGTTGGGTACCAAACATGCGCGATTTTCGTCACGCGAGTGCAAAACGCATTACAATGTTTTGCACTCGTGCGGAAAAATCGTGCGTGTTCCTGCAACGCACCCGCACATTTTCCCGCAACGCCCGTGTGAAAGAGGCCTTAGAGTCTGCTCCAAGGTTTAGCCCTAAGCCAAATTCAATACAACCGAGAGGGATTCATTCCAACTCAGGTAAGCATCACGACCAAAGGCTATACAATATATCACATAAATAACTAAGGTAAGTGTAAAAAATAAATGTATTAATTTTTCCAAAGTTATAGAAAATATTCATATGTTAGATGGAAATTAATTCAGTAATGTGTAAGGCTACTTTAACATTAGTGTTTTCTTTTCCGCTATAGAGATCTGTCATAGGATCTCAATACCGGAGGAAAACACTTCAGTTTGTCTCCATTGACATGGGGACAAAACTGAACTGAACGGAACAGCATGCACCAGAATGCATTCTGTTCCGGTTGGTTGAGTCCCCATCACGGACAGAAAACACTACAAGCAGCGTTTTTCTTTCCGGCATAGGATGCGGAGCAAGATAGATCCGGCATGAAACACAATGCAAGTCAATGGTGCTGGATCTATTTTCTCAGTCTCAAAAGAAAACGGTGCCCATTGACTTACAATGGTTTTTGTGCCGGATCCGTCATGGCTATTTTAGAAATAATACAACCAGATCCGTTCATAACGGATGCAGCCGGTTGTATTATTATGACAGAAGCATTTTTTGCTGATCCATGATGTATCTGGCAAAAACGCAGATGAGAACTGGACATACCTGTCCTGAAACCGTCAAAATATACCTCAGAAATAGGACTATTAAGCACAAGGCTAAAAGTTTCCTATAGCTCCAAGGGCTCAGAATATATTTGATGGAAGCAGTTACATTCTACTTCTTTATTTCTTGTGCCACTAAATATTATAGAGGTAGGTTGCTGATATGTGGTAAAAACACAACGGACATTTTCTATTTAGAAGTTGTTCGTTTCAATGTAATTGCTCTGAGTAGTTCTGTAACCGGTGGAAAAAACTGAAATGACTTCTAGCAGAAGTTAAAATTGCTAGTCTCTGTAATGTCATTAGAGGCTGAAGTTAATTACTAATTATATTAAATTATATGTGAGGTTTCTATACATACAACATTGTAGCCTTTCATTGTAGAGGGAGCTGGCAGAACTGGTAGTTTTGTTCTTTGTGTATTTTGGTACTTCAATTACATGTCTTACAGGATAATTATTGTCACATAGTTGGGATGGTGAGTATTGACATAGTGAAGGATTTTTTTTATTTAAATTCTATTACTTATGTATAGGATGGTGTTTAATGTGATTGAATGTGTACATTCCACATATCACTGCAATGTGTGCAATTCACATACATAGTAGTAGCAGAACTGGAAAAAGTTGGTGACCTTGGTGGTGAAGTAGATGCCTGAGCCACCTTATTACGATTTTCCACTGAACACTACAGAAGGGGTGGGGGATTTATCAAACCCTATGCTCCAGAAGTCTGGCTTTAAAAGTCGGAAAATAGGGGCTTTTCGACTTTTTTGGGGGGTCACTTGCACAAAAACTTTGCAATGTTTTGAATTTCTACAACATTTACTCCAGTTTAGAAAAATTGGTAAAAAGTGGACGTAGTTAATTATGTTAAAGGGGTTTTCTGGTACTTTCATATTGATGACTTATCCTCAGGATAAGTCATCAATATGAGATCAGTGGGGGGGGGGTTCATCTCCCAGCACCTCCATCAATCAGCCGTTTGATGAAGCCACAGCGCTCACAGGAGTTTCGGTGAGCGATGCGGCCTTCTCGTAGCTTATCAAGCACAGCCCCATTCATTTGATTCCTGCTGTGCTTAGTATTGCGACTCAGGCACATTCACATGACTAAGGGTCCATTCACATTTCCACAAAAGGGTCCGCACCCGTTCCGCAATTTTGCGGAACGGGTGCGGACCCATTCATTCTCTATGGGCCCGGACGTGAAGCGGAAAGCACACTATGTGCTCTCTGCTTCCCCATTTTCCGAGCGCGGCCCCGAACTTCCAGTCCGCAGTGCCGCAAAAGATAGAACATGTCCTATTCTTTTCCGCAGCTGCGGACAAGAATAGGCATTTCTATAGCGGGTGCCGGCCGGGTGTGTTGCGGATCCGCAATTTGCAGGTCCGCAACACACCACGGACGTGTGAATGGACCCTAAGACTGAGCTCTGAGCTGTGACTAGGCCATGTGACCAGTGAACATGACGTCACATGGCCTGGGAAAAGGCTGCGGTACTCACGGAGTGCCATGGCCTGTTTGTACAGGTGATCATCGGGGGTGCCAGGTGTTAGACCCCTGCCTATCTTATATTGATAACCTATCCTGAAAATAGGCCATCAATATGAAAAATCCCTTTAATTTACTTTCAGTCCAGATTTATCATCGCAAAGCGCAGGGATGGTTGTGTATATGGGGCAATTCCCTGGGGATTCAGTCACTGCTAAGCAAACATTCAACCTCAACACACACTAGGGTAAATTTTTATTGGAAGCCAATTTACCTATTAGGCCTCTTGCACACGACCGCAAAAAATACGGATGACATTACTGTGCATTCCGTATTTTGCGGAACGAAACAGCTGGCCTTTTATAGAACAGTACTATCCTTGTCCGTAATGCGGACAATAATAGGACATGTTCTTTTTTTTCGGAACGGAAATACAGAAACAGAATGCACACGGAGTATCTTCATTTTTATTTTGCGGATCCATTGAAATGAATGGTTCCATACACGGTCCGCAAAAAAAATGAAACGGACACGGAATGAAAATATGTTCGTGTTCAAGAGGCCTTAGTCTATATTTTGGAGTGTGGGAGGAAACCGACGCAAACATGTGGAGAACATACAAACTCTATGACCTAGACGCAGTGATGGCTAACCTTGGCACTCCAGCTGTGGTAAAACTACAACTCCCAAAATGCCCCGCTTGCTTGGCTGCTCTCAGAACTCTATAGAAATAAATGGAGCATGCTGGGAGTCGTAGTTTCACCACAGCTGGAGTGCCAAGGTTAGCCATCACTGACCTAGAGTCACTGAGTCACAGAGCTGCCCATCCAGCTCTGATTGACATACCTCTAGCTTAGCTACGTCATAGCTGGCGCATTCGAAATCTCACGCATGACCAAGCTGGAGCCATGATAATCAGAGCTGGATGGGATGGCTTACAGCAGCAGATCAGTGACTTAAGGTCAATGAGTTTGAGCATGTCAAGTACATTTTATAAAGCAGATTTCTTCAAATTGGCCTTGATTAGAAAAATAAATAAATTGGCAACGGGAACTGTATGATGACGGCAGCGGCACCATGGAATTAGTTACATAGCACTGATCTGATGAGAGGTTCCCTTTAAATCTACCTGTTGATACCTGCGGTATGAGATATGGAGTAGTACACTGCATGAGCTGTAACATATTGCCATAAGGCCTCTTTCACACTGGCGTGTGCGGCGCGTGGTCATACTGTGGCCCGCAAAATGCGGGCCGCAGTGCACGAGCACAGTCCGTGGGGCAGCCTCAGCGGATTGCGGACCCATTCACTTGAATGGGTCCGCGATCCGGCCGTTGCGCAAAAAGATAGGACATGTTCTATCTTTTTGCGGAACGGAAGTACGGGACGAAACCCCACGGAAGCACTCCGTAGTGCTTCCGTAGGGTTCCGATCCGTGGTTCAGTTCCGCACCATTCGCATCTCCGGATTTGCGGACCCATTCAAGTAAATGGGTCCGCATCCGTGTTGCGGAATGCCCACAGAACGGCGCCTGTGTATTGCGGCCCGCATTTTGTGGGCCGCAATACGGCAACGGGCCCCACACGCCAGTGTGAAAGAGGCCTAAATCAGATATTTTTCATCTGTATGAGTAAGCAAGACTAAAATTGAATATATACTGTACATAAAGTTTGCTGGCAATAACCCTATTCAAAACACTTGTAGACACGTCCAAGCCAAGCATGCATGTGTATGGGGGAGGGGGGGGGGGGGTAGAAGGAATAGCTGTTGGCAAAGTGTATGACCACCCCTGTTGTGGAAAAACTGGATCCATAGAGCCACCATTTATACAATTTCATCTTCCATGAATAATATTTTTTCATGACATTATAATAAGAGTGCACTGCAAAATTGACATGTAAAATATGTGCTTGACACGTGCACATTTTTAGGGGGAAGGGTTCTGAAGGTGACTCGTCTTGTCTAATAATAATAAGAAAATATTTAGAGTAATATGAAACCATTTGGTTGGTCACAGGCTGTCTCCATTGCTAAATATAAATGTATAGCTAAGAATGTCCTAGTAGAAAGCATCCAGAGCAATGACCACCATTCAGTATAAGCTTTTAGCCCCTAAATGCCAAATATTAGCACTTCCCTAGTAATAGCAAAAACTTTATTTTTACAAAACTCAGCATCCTGAAGTATGTTGTTTTTTTTTGGATTCTTTTCCATAGGGTTCTCCATACATCGATTTTCAAGGAATGATTCCGGAAGATGGATGAGTGGGAACGAGCCACAGGACCTGAGCAGCAGTATGCTGGTAAATATGACTCTTTCAATAGATGAGCCAAGATATGGGACAAAAAGTCCTTTGCTAGTGGAAAACCCTTTTAAAAGCACAGGAAAAACATATATACCCCCCAAAAAATACACTTGTCAAAAACACTGGACATGCAGCATTTTTTACAGGCCTTTTAAAATACTGATAGAAGCGATAGAAGCCTTATTGTGGTTTTACACCATCTGCTGTATGAATGTGATTCAAGAAATTGTTGGGCGCAAGCCTTCTGCCTTAAAGGGGTTATTCGGAATTTTGATATTGATCACCTATACTCACCCCTGCCGATCAGCTGTTTGAAGAGTCCAGTGAGCGCTATGGCATTCCTGCAGCTTACTAAGCACAGTGCCGTACATTGTATAGTGGCTGTGCTTGGTATTGCACTTCAGTCCCATTTGCTTGAATGGAACTGAGCTGCTCCTAGACTATGTGACCAATGTGCGATGTCAGTGGCCTAGGAAGAGGACGCAGTGCTTACTGCAGCTTCTGGGCCTCTTCAAAAAGATCTGACTGGTGGGGTGCTGGGAGTTGGACACCCTCTGTATGGATATTGATGATCCTTACAGAGGACAGGCCATCTGAATCAAAGAGAAGATCTGTCCAAAACTACAGGTGAAAAGCGAAAAATTAGAATATCGTGCAACTCATTACATGCAAAGCAAGATATTTCAGGCCTTTATTTGGTATAATTTGGATGATTATGGCTTACAGCTTATGAAACCCCAAAGTCACAATTTTGAGGTCCCCTTTGCTCAGGGGGTATGGATTAATTACCTGACTAGAGTGTGACACTTTGAGCCTAGAATATTGAACCTTTTCACAAAATTCAAATTTTAAGCTGCATTAATGCAATTCCTTTTCATTTGCATTACTGAAATAAATGGACTTTTGCACGATATTCTAATTTTTCGAGTTTCACCTGTATGTCAGGTATAAAAAAGTTTTTCATGCTTGTGATACCCAGGAACAGGTTTATAGGTGGTATCATAAATGCTTAAAGGGGTTCTGCAGTTCTTTTAATCTGATGATCTATCCTCTGCATAGATCATCAGTATCTGATCGGCGGGGATCCGACACCTGGGACCCCCGCTGATCAGCTGTTTGAGAAGGCAGTGGCGCTGTTTACCGCAGGCCCAGTGACGTCACGACTAGTATCACTGGCCTGGGCACAGCTAAGCTCCGTTTAAGTGAACAGAGGTTAGCTAGGCATAGGCCAGTGATACAAGTCGTGACGTCACTGGGCCTGAGGGAAACTGAGAGAAGGCTGCGGCGCTCCTGGAGCGCTGCTGCCTTCTAAAACAGCTGATCGGCAGGGGTCCCAGGTGTCGGACCCCCGCCGATCAGATGCTGATGATCTATCCAGAGGATAGATCATTAGATTAAAAGAACTGCAGAATCCCTTTAAATGTGTCATGCACTAGTCACATGTTTGTGCTTAACACACCAATTGGATCTGTTGTATTGGTATGGATAATGTGAGCTTTGATTAAGGGGGCTGTCCAGACTACAGATATATCAGTGCCAGATTGTGGGGGTCCGACATCCAGCTCTCCCACCGATTGGCTGTTTCAGACACCAGCTGATTCTGGAAACTACCGGTATACGGTGTACGGAATGGAAGCAGGAGGCTCCAGACACTTGAATGGAGCTGAGCTGCAGTACCCTGGCATGGCAACTACACTGTGTACTGAGCTGTCGGCTTCCAGCTCCGTCTACTTAAAGGGGTTGTCCGGGTTCAGAGCTGAACCCGGACATATCCCCATTTGTGGGGAAAATAACCTCGCCACTGAGTTTTGGAGGGGCCTGTTTGTGAGCTTCTTGCCTCAGGATTATGGCCCATATACTAACTTTGAAGGAGAAGATAGACCGGCCGCACAGCCTAAGGCCTCATGCACACGGACGTTGTTTGGGTCCGCATCCAAGCTGCCGTTTTGGCGGCTCGGATGTGGACCCATTCATTTCAATGGAGCCGCAAAAGATGCGGACAGCACTCCGTGTGCTGTCCGCATCCAAGGCTCCGTTCCGCGACACCGCAAAAAAAAATATAACATGTCCTATTCTTGTCCGCAATTTGCGGACAAGAATAGGCATTTACACTCACCTAAAGAATTATGTTGGCCCCCCTTTTGCCTTCAGAACTGCCTTAATTCTACGTGGCATTCATTCAACAAGGTGCTGATAGCATTCTTTAGAAATGTTGGCCCATATTGATAGGATAGCATCTTGCAGTTGATGGAGATTTGAGGGATGCACATCCAGGGCATGAAGCTCCCGTTCTACCACATCCCAAAGATGCTCTATTGGGTTGAGATCTGGTGACTGTGGGGGCCATTTTAGTACAGTGAACTCAATGTCATGTTCAAGAAACCAATTTGAAATGATTCGAGCTTTGTGACATGGTGCATTATCCTGCTGGAAGTAGACATCAGAGGATGGGTACATGGTGGTCATGAAGGGATGGACATGGTCAGAAACAATGCTCAGGTAGACCGTGGCATTTAAACGATGGCCAATTGGCACTAAGGGGCCTAAAGTGTGCCCAGAAAACATCCCTCACACCATTACACCACCACCACCAGCCTGCACAGTGGTAACAAGGCATGATGGATACATGTTCTCATTCTGTTTACGCCAAATTCGGACTCTACTATTTGAATGTCTCAACAGAAATCGAGACTCATCAGACCAGGCAACATTTTTCCAGTCTTCAACAGTCCAATTTTGGTGAGCTCGTGCAAATTGTAGCCTCTTTTTTCTATTTGTAGTGGAGATGAGTGGTACCCGGTGGGTTCTTCTGCTGTTGTAGCCCACCTTTCTTTCCCATTCTGACATTCAGTTTGGAGTTCAGGAGATTGTCTTGACCAGGACCACAACCCTACATGCATTGAAGCAACTGCCATGTGATTGGTTGACTAGATAATCGCATTAATGAGAAATAGAACAGGTGTTCCTAATAATTCTTTAGGTGAGTGTATATTGCCGGTGCCCGTTCCATTCCGCAAATTGCGGAAGGTAACACGGGCTCCTTCCTTTTTTGCGGATCCGCAGTTTGCGACCCGCAAAAAACGGCACGGTCGTGTGCATGAGGCCTTAATCTGTGGAACTGTTTTGAGCAGAAAAGCCATGCTTGCAGTCAGTCAAATATGACTTCCATGGAATTCGGGAACCCCTGCTCTGATCTGGGTGATTTTTGGATATGTTGTTTACCCATATCAGAGCTATCCATGGATGTATAATGGGGATATGTGGTGTTTTGAGGTGTTTTCTGTGTTTTGGGAAAAAAAAATATTTTCTGCCTGTGAGTGATTAAGTTAATTGTGTTTGGTAATTGTTTCACAGGCAATGCCCATTGTATTTGTTGATTGCGTCACAGACAATGCCCGTTGTATTTTGTTAATTGTATCACAGGCAGAGGGAGGTTTGTGTACATTAGCTGGGAGTGTCTAACTGTACAATACTGTGTTGATTGGCTGTTGTGACTTTGCACCCTGTGCTCCACAAGGTCAAAGTGGAGGGTAACCTTGTGGGGAAAACTGTATATAAGAAATGCCTTTGTGCTCATTAAAGAGTCCTGCTTTACCCCTTCATGAAGTCTTGGCTCATGGTTGGGGGATGGGATAACTACACTCTTGGGGATTGCTATATCACAATACTCCCCTGAGTATAAACTCTTGAAATAGCTTGTTCCTGTTTCCTGCTCTCTGGATTTAGGAGAGGTTCACCCACTGGAAGATGAAGCCCGGTCTTGGGTTCAGTGTGGGTGGAGGATGGTGAGACCCCAACCAACCTGCGGCGGTTCGTGGGATCTGTGGTGGTTATGGTGTCCGGTGGAGTGCTTGGAGCATCCATCAGCAGAAGGTGCCCAGTCGGGGTGCCAGGAGTTCCATTACACCATTTTCACCCAGGCAGCCCCCCTGACTTGAGCATCGGAGCAGTTTATGCTCCGATGCTCCTCTTTGCCCTGCGCTAAATCGCGCAGGGCAAAGAAATTTTTTGGAGTTCCGGTGACGGGGCTGCCAGGGGGAGGTTTCCGCCCAGCAGTGAGCCAGGTGACATCACCGACACTGATGGGCAGGCTTTAGCGCTGCCCTAGCCTGTAAAACGGCTAGGGCAGCTTTAAAGCCCACCCATCAGAGCTGGTGACGTCACCGAAACACACTGCTGGGTAGAAGCCTCTGCGTGATCCAGCGCAGGGCAAGGGAGCGCATCGGAGCATGACATGTTCCAATGTTAACATCAGGAGGGCTGCCTGGGTAAAAATAGTTTTTAATAGTTTTTGGCATTTTTTTGGTGCCTGAAAGAGTTGATCGGCAAGCACTCAAAGTATGTAAGCCGTTCTCTTGATAGATTTTACAAGCATGAAATAAAGCCATTTTTATACTCTCTATAGTTGTTGAACGATCCTCTCTTTCTACAAGTAATTATCTTGCTGAGCCACATATGAAATAGCTCTCTCTCTCTCTCTCTCTCTATATATATATATATATATATATATATATATACAGTACAGACCAAAAGTTTGGACACACCTTCTCATTCAAAGAGTTTTCTTTATTTTCATGACTATGAAAATTGTAGATTCACACTGAAGGCATCAAAACTATGAATTAACACATGTGGCATTATATACATAACAGAAAAGTGTGAAACAACTGAAAATATGTCATATTCTAGGTTCTTCAAAGTAGCCACCTTTTGCTTTGATTACTGCTTTGCACACTCTTGGCATTCTCTTGATGAGCTTCAAGAGGTAGTCACCTAAAATGGTCTTCCAACAGTCTTGAAGGAGTTCCCAGAGATGCTTAGCACTTGTTGGCCCTTTTGCCTTCACTCTGCAGTCCAGCTCACCCCAAACCATCTCGATTGGGTTCAGGTCCGGTGACTGTGGAGGCCAGGTCACCTGGCGCAGCACCCCATCACTCTCCTTCATGGTCAAATAGCCCTTACACAGCCTGGAGGTGTGTTTGGGGTCATTGTTCTGTTGAAAAATAAATGATGGTCCAACTAAACGTAAACCGGATGGAATAGCATGCCGCTGCAAGATGCTGTGGTAGCCATGCTGGTTCAGTATGCCTTCAATTTTGAATAAATCCCCAACAGTGTCAACAGCAAAGCACCCCCACACCATCACACCTCCTCCTCCATGCTTCACTGTGGAAACCAGGCATGTAGAGTCCATCCGTTCACCTTTTCTGCGTCGCACAAAGACACGGTGGTTGGAACCAAAGATCTCAAATTTGGACTCATCAGACCAAATCACAGATTTCCATTGGTCTAATGTCCATTCCTTGTGTTCTTTAGCCCAAACAAGTCTCTTCTGCTTGTTGCCTGTCCTTAGCAGTGGTTTCCTAGCAGATATTCTACCATGAAGGCCTGATTCACACAGTCTCCTCTTAACAGTTGTTCTAGAGATGTGTCTGCTGCTAGAAATCTATGTGGCATTGACCTGGTCTCTAATCTGAGCTGCTGTTAACCTGCGATTTCTGAGGCTGGTGACTCGGATGAACTTATCTTCCGCAGCAGAGGTGACTCTTGGTCTTCCTTTCCTGGGGTGGTCCGCATGTGAGCCAGTTTCTTTGTAGCGCTTGATGGTTTTTGTGACTGCACTTGGGGACACTTTCAAAGTTTTCCCAATTTTTCGGACTGACTGCCCTTTATTTCTTAAAGTAATGATGGCCACTCGTTTTTCTTTACTTAGCTGCTTTTTCTTGCCATAATACAAATTCAGTAGGACTATCAGCTGTGTAGGACTATCAGCTGTGTATCCACCTGACTTCTCTACAACGCAACTGATGGTCCCAACCCCATTTATAAGGCAAGAAATCCCACTTATTAAACCTGACAGGGCACACCTGTGAAGTGAAAACCATTTCAGGTGACTACCTCTTGAAGCTCATCAAGAGAATGCCAAGAGTGTGCAAAGCAGTAATTAAAGCAAAAGGTGGCTACTTTGAAGAACCTAGAATATGACCTATTTTCAGTTGTTTCACACTTTTTTGTTATGTATATAATTCCACATGTGTTAATTCATAGTTTTGATGCCTTCAGTGTGAATCTACAATTGTCAGCCGCATTGTGACAAAATAATGCTATACCATGCCTACATATAATGGTCAGGAATCACATAATAGCAAACAGTGTCCAGAGTGCTTCTGCGTGCCCCGTATTGTACCCAGATAATGCTATCTAGAACCTTTTTACCTCCACTTACTTACACGGTGCCCACACTGTGAATATATAGTGCCATATTGTGTCCACTAACAAAGGTCTTATAAGCCGGAAGTGAGGCAAAGCACGCACAAACACTGCCCTTACCCCTGAGGACGCCGTGATACGGCGAAACATGTCGGGGGGCAGCGTGAGGCTTGAATTTTAACACAGTTATCACTGAAACCAGTGTGTAGAGGAAGACACTAGACACAATGCCATTATAATCCTGGGCAAGCGCGCAGCTCAGCATGGCAATAGAGTGTCAAAATTAAGTAGGAGTCTTAAGAAGTCAGCAAAGAGTACTGACAATAAGCTCTAAAAGACAAAAAGAAAAGGCCAGTGAAACTGAAACTTTTAAATCACTAAATATGTGTTGGAGCACAAATAAAAAAGTTTAGTTATGACTATTAAAAGCTAAGTTTTAGGTAAATTGGTAGGTGCAAGGGAAAAAAAGGTGTTAATAAGTCCAAATAGGACATTAGTAGTAGATAGATGCCATATTGTGTCCACACACTGTCAAACAGTAGATTAAGTACTTGTAGCACAGGTACACAGCACTGCAGCATATTTAGCTCAGTGCATTGCAGGTAATGCAGGTAGAGAGCAGTACAGTACATGCAGAGTCAGAAAGCGGTATACTACATTTAGTACAGATAGAGAGCAGCACAGATCATGTAGTACAGGTACAGATAGCGGTTAGGTCAATAGCAGCACAGTACATGTAGCACAGGCAGATAACACAATTATGTGAAGAGAAAAGGGTAATGGCTGAGGTCACCTGCAAAATAGCGGAAGCACAAAGAAGAGAATGATGGACCCAGCTTCCAAAAATATAAAAAACAGCCTTTATTATTTCTTAAGTATAAAATCCATAAAGAGCGACAAGTCTACGTGTTTCAAGTCAAACAAAGACCCTTAATTATGACAAATTTGTGCACAAAATCACAGGTGCTCTTATTGACAAACATACCAATCGCAGGAGAGTGGGGCGGAACAAAAACTAATAGAACATGCAGATTGGAAAAGACCACTTAAGATACATAAAAAAAACAAGGATAAACAGATTAAGGCTACTTTCACACTTGCGTTTGGAGCGGATCCGTCTGGTATCTGCACAGACGGATCCGCTCCTATAATGCAAACGATGGTATCTGTTCAGAACGGATCCGTCTGCAATATATTTCAGAAAAAAATCTAAGTCTAATTGTTAGTCAGACGGATCCGTCCTGACTTTGCATTGAAAGTAGAGATGAGCGAACTTCTGTTTTAAGTTCGGCGTCTAAAGTTCGGGGGCGGGTTAGCGGAGAATCCCGATCTGGAACCGGATATGGATTCCGACTTCCGTTGTGGTCCGTGGTAGCGGAATCAATAATCGGCCATTATTGATTCCGCTACCACGGACCACAACGGAAGTCGGAATCCATATCCGGTTCCAGATCGGGATTCTCCGCTAACCCGCCCCCGAACTTTAGACGCCGAACTTAAAACAGAAGTTCGCTCATCTCTAATTGAAAGTCAATGGGGGACGGGTCCGTTTAAAATTGCACCATATTGCGTCAACGTCAAACGGATCCATCCCCATTGACTTACATTGTAAGTCTGGATGGATCCGTTTGGCTCCGCACGGCCAGGCGGACACGAAAACGCTGCAAGAAGCGTTTGGGTGTCCGCCTGCTAAGCGGAACGGAGGCGAAACTGAGCCAAACTGATGCATTCTGAGCGGATCCTTATCCACTCAGAATGCATTGGGGCTGTACCGATCCATTCAGGGCCGCTTGTGAGAGCCTTCAAACGGAACTCACAAGCGGAACCCCGAACGCAAGTGTGAAAGTAGCCTAAGGCCTCATGCACACGAACGTATTTTGTTTCAGTTTTTTTTTTGTGGATAGGATGAGGAGCCATTCATTTCAATGGGTCCACCAAAAATGTCTTATTCTTGTCCATTTTAGGCATTGTTACAATAGATCCGCAAAAAAAAAAAAAAAAACGGATGGCATACGGATGTCATCAGTTTTTTTTACAGATCCGCAATTTGAGGACCGCAGAACACATACGGTCGTGTGTATGTAGCCTAAAGTTTCTGTTTCTGTTACCTGAAAAATGGGTATTAAGCTGGCTGACATTAGCAATGGATCCGTCTTCAAAATGCTTTCAGTGTTACTATGGCAGCCAGGACGCTATTAAAGTCCTGGTTGCCATAGTAGGAGCGGGGAGCGGGGGAGCGGTATACTTACCATCCGTGCGGCTCCCGGGGCGCTCCAGAGTGACGTCAGAGCGCCCCATGCGCATGGATGACGTGCCATGCGATCATGTCATCCATGCGCGTGGGGTGCCCTGACATCACTCTGAAGCGCCCCGGGAGCCGCACGGACGGTAAGTATACTGCTCCCCCGCTCCCCACTACACTTTACCATGGGTGCCAGGACTTTAGCGTCCCGGCAGCCATGGTAACCATTGAGAAAAAGCTAAACGTCGCATCGGCAATGCGCCGAAACGACATTTAGCTTAAGGCCGGATCCGGATCAATGCCTTTCAATGGGCATTCATTCCGGATCCGGCCTTGCGGCAAGTCTTCAGTTTTTTTGGCCGGAGCAAAAAGCGCAGCATGCTGCAGTATTTTCTCCGGCCAAAAAACGTTCCGTTCCGGAACTGAAGACATCCTGATGCATCCTGAATGGATTTCACTCCATTCAGAATGCATTAGGATAAAACTGATCAGGATTCTTCCGGCATAGAGCCCCGACGACGGAACTCTATGCCGGAAGACAATAACGCAGGTGTGAAAGACCCCTGAGCTGGGGGCGGATGCCGCCCAACCTCCAGTAAGGGCTGAGTCAGGATTCTTAACCCTGGCTATGCCATCCATATATAGTTATACTGGGCATAATACACAACATGACAATACATAACAATATATTACATAACAATACAATACATTAAATAACAAACCATTTTGCAGACCCCCCTACTTTGCGGTACTGCATGTGCGCCTACCCTTATCTCCATTGTCATACCCTGACTGTTTACTATCACTAATCACAGGTCTTTATGTTGAAATTTGGGTACTGAATGGCTAATCTTACAGCCCAATCTTAAGTGCTGGATTTTGGCCCTGCATTTGGAATAGTAAGTTGAACATTGCTTTGCATTACATTGTTCCATGCATTTGTAAACTAAAGGCGATTGTAACCGGATGAATCTCGGTACAGATTACTGTAGATCACTAGCAATATATATCTTCCATGATAGTAACGTCCAATGTACAGCAGTCATACGTCTTTTCTGTTCTGAAGGAAATCGGGTACTATGTTTGTTAAATAACATGTAATACATTTTGTTGTTTAGGCATCAATTATTCCTATGCAGCTACAATAGAAATAGAATAGCATTATAAATAGTATAGTACATTGCATAAACCTAACTCAGCCGAATAATGAGCTCTTTATACTAATTAGATTACTTTTGTCATATTTTCCATTACCAAAGTATCCTACACGTCCCCCTGACTGTTCCAGAAAATAAGTGTGATTAATTTTTGCTTTGGTGTGTGGCGGTGACTGCAGAGATAGCTGTGCAGCTGATACTAAAGATAATTGTACTGATACGATAAAAGTAATATAAAAGGAATTTAAATCTCAATAATAACAATGTATCTGATGAATTCTATAATGTTAAGGCAGGAGGACAAAATATAATTTCACTGTTAATAACAATCCTACCACAAAAATCTGCATGCTTCTAGGCTAAATATGCATTTTAATATTGAGGAGGGACATGTGCACCATGCACCTCTGGTGAGAACAATAAAGCCTGTATTAGACTGGCAGATTCTCTGCCAGATGATCGCTAACGAGCGTTCATAGTAATGCTCGTTAGCAATCATCTGGCAGTGTAATACTGCCGCCGTTTACCCAATGAACGGGCAAACACTTATTCACCAGGCAATCATGATCTTTAAGCATGCTGAATTTGCAGGCGGCAGATCTTGCTGTCTAATCATGATTGACATTGACATTGTAATGCGTTTTGCACACGCGTGAGAAAAATCGGCATGTTTGGTACCCAAACCCGAACTTCTTCACAGAAGTTCGGGTTTGGGATCGGGGTTGTGTAGATTGTATTATTTTCCCTTATAACATGGTTATAAGGGAAAATAATAGCATTCTGAATACAGAATGCATAGTACAATAGCGCTGGAGGGGTTAAAAAAAAAAAAAAAAAAATTTAACTCACCTAAATCCACTTGCTCGCGCAGCCCGGCATCTCTTCTGTCTTCTTCTTTGCTCATTGCAGGAAAAGGACCTGTGGTGACGTCACTCCGGCATCACATGGTCCATCACATGATCTTTTACCATGGTGATGGATCATGTGATGGATCATTTGATGATCGGAGTGACGTCACCACAGGTCCTTTTCCTGCAATGAGCAAAGAAAAAGACAGAAGAGATGCCGGCCTGCGCGAGCAAGTGGATTAAGGTGAGTTAAATTTTATTTATTTTTTTAACCCCTCCAGCACTATTGTACTATGCATTCTGTATTCAGAATACTATTATTTTCCCTTATAACCATGTTATAAGGGAAAATAATAAAATGATCGGGTCCCCATCCCGATCGTCTCCTAGCAACCATGCGTGAAAATTGCACCACATCCGCACTTGCTTGCGGATGCTTGCGATTTTCATTCAGCCCCATTCACTTCTATGGGGCCTGCGTTGCGTGGAAATCGCACAATATAGAGCATGCTGCGATTTACACGCAACGCAGAAGTGATGCGTGAAAATCAATGCTCATGTGCACAGCCCCATAGAAATGAATGGGTCCGGATTCAGTGCGGGTGCAATGCGTTCACCTCATGCATTGCACCCGCGCGGAATACTCACCTGTGTGAAAGGGGCCTAAGTATTGCAAACATGTGTCTGTACCATAACAAGAGTAAGCAAATGCCTTAAAGGGAACCTGTCACATTGAACATGATGTTTGAGCTGTGTGCAGCAATTTAAAGAGCATGAGGAGCTGAGAAGATTGATATATAGGTTTATGGAAAAGATTCTGTATACCATGTATATAACTAATTTATATTCCTGCTCATTCTGGGCTTTGAAGACAAGGAGCGGTCCTATCAGTGACTGACATCCTTCCCTCTATGACTGTGAATACAGAGATAGCTGTCAGTCACTGACTGAAGACAAGGAGCGGTCCTATCAGTGACTGACATCCTTCCCTCTATGACTGTGAATACAGAGATAGCTGTCAGTCACTGACTGAAGACAAGGAGGAGGTCCTATCAGTAATTGACAGCCTTCCCTCTATGACTGTGTATACAGAGATAGCTGTCAGTCACTGACTGAAGACAAGGAGGAGGTCCTATCAGTAATTGACAGCCTTCCCTCTATGACTGTGTATACAGAGATAGCTGTCAATCACTGTTAGGCAGGGGCGCACCGTTAATGAGGCAAGGTGAGTCAGCCGCCTCAAGCGGCGCCATCTAGGGGAAGGTGGGGGCAGCGATGTAAAACAGTAGTTTACAGTGACAGCGCAGTACTCTATACGGCTGTCACTGTGGTGGAAGAACAGCCTCCCTCCTAATGCATGCCGCAAAGACTTTTGAGAAGTGGGCAGCATGTTGTCATGGCCTCTGTTGTGTTTGCCGTGACATGGTTGCCGTGCATGCTGTTGCCTGCGGCAATGTGTGTGTCATGGCCTCTGTTGTGTTCGCAGTGACACGGTTGCCGTGCATGCTGTTGCCAGCGACATGTGTTTGTTGCAGCATGTAGGTGCCTGCCCCTTTTATCCTGGTTCCCTTCCCTGTTTGGTGCTGGAGGGGTTAACTATCTGGCTGGTGGGGATCTAGGTGTGTCCTGGGTGTGGCCTCTTGGCTTTTTATATCCTGGTGTTGTGAGTCTGAGGTCTGTTGCCTTTGTGTTAGCTGGAGTGTTGCTTCTTTCCTGGAAATACCATCTGTCCAGTGGGAGGGCCTCCTAGCTAGACATCGATGTCCCCACAATGTCTCTCCGATGTCATCTGTCATCCCGTTGTCTACCTTCCCTTCACTTCCCTTGCATATGATTGGTGATGTTTATGTATGGGTGGTTGTTGTCTTGTCTAGTGGTTGTTACAAAAACTGTTCAGTAGGGAGACCTACTGGATGTTCAATTTGGGAACTTGCGCTCCGAATGGGTTGAATAAGAAATATGATTTAACATTGCAGTATAAATAAAGGTTTTGATCGCTACTTTCTGTGCTCTTGGTCAGGTTCTCCTCCCCCTCTGGGTTTTCTCACCTGTGGGTGGGATTTCTCAGGTGGGAATGATTAGCTGACCTGGAGGGAGTGTCATACCGCTGTGTTTATAACCGAGTTTTTAGTTTTTGCATTTGTCTTTATGAAGGGCGAAAGATGATGTAGCCCGAAACGCGTCACAGTACTTATTGTCTACCATTGATGTCTGATTTTATGGAAGCAAAATAAAATAAATTGCACGTGGAGCTGGAACTCTTTCTATTTTTTGGGGATTATTTGAGACCGTGGTCCTGGTCTATTTTTCCTGTCTCCGTGGTGTGTGTGAGAGCTGCATTGGCTGTTTTTTTCTTGGCGGTTACACCTGTATCTACTGTATTCTGTTGATAGGATGGGCAGCATAAAGTTGATGACAGGTTCCCTTTAAGATAGAATGCTAATTAAAATGGCCAAAAAGGGGTTCAAAATAATAATAAAAAACTCACCTCATGCACTTGATCGCAACAGCCGGTATCCTCTTCTTTCTTCATTCTGCAGGACCTCCAAAAGGACCTGGGATGACGTCACTGCACTCACCACGTGGGGTCTGGGTTCGGTGTCAAGTTCAGGTCCCGAACCCGAACTTTGACCTAAAGTTCGGCCGAACCTGGGAACCCGAACTTCCACGGGTTCGCACATCCCTAGTCACAGGCTATAATTCCCTGCCTGTGTCTGCAAGCTGTGAAGATCCTGAGGAAGCACTGAAAAACAGCCCTGGCAGCAGGGAAAACCAGATCATCTTCTCAAGCTTACTCTGCTCCAGGTTAACCCCCCAGGATGCCTGTAAGTGACTCTGTGTGTGTATAGGTAGTGTATATACAGTATATATGGTGTATGTACTGTAAATACTTGTATATACACTGTATACAGTAAATGTGTGTTTATGTACTGTATATATGTGTATACAGTATATGTGTGTATGTACTGTAAATACTTGTATATACACTATACAGTAAATGTGTGTTTATGTACTGTATATATGTGTATACAGTATATGTGTGTATGTACTGTAAATACTTGTATATACACTGTATACAGTAAATGTGTGTTTATGTACTGTATATATGTGTATACAGTAAATGTGTGTATGTACTGTAAATACTTGTATATACACTATACAGTAAATATGTGTGTGTTTATGTACTGTATATATGTGCGTATATTGTATGCAGTATATATGTGCATGTATGTACTGTATGCTAATGTGTATATAGTGTTTACAGTATATACTGTATACAATATATATTAGTTTATACAGTGTATACAGTAAATTTATATATATATATATATTTTATACCTGTCTAGGTACCTGGCCCTACGCCTTGCCACACACATCTATATACAGGGAGTGCAGAATTATTAGGCAAATGAGTATTTTGACCACATCATCCTCTTTATGCATGTTGTCTTACTCCAAGCTGTATAGGCTCGAAAGCCTACTACCAATTAAGCATATTAGGTGATGTGCATCTCTGTAATGAGAAGGGGTGTGGTCTAATGACATCAACACCCTATATCAGGTGTGCATAATTATTAGGCAACTTCCTTTCCTTTGGCAAAATGGGTCAAAAGAAGGACTTGACAGGCTCAGAAAAGTAAAAAATAGTGAGATATCTTGCAGAGGGATGCAGCACTCTTAAAATTGCAAAGCTTCTGAAGCGTGATCATCGAACAATCAAGCGTTTCATTCAAAATAGTCAACAGGGTCGCAAGAAGCGCGTGGAAAAACCAAGGCGCAAAATAACTGCCCATGAACTGAGAAAAGTCAAGCGTGCAGCTGCCAAGATGCCACTTGCCACCAGTTTGGCCATATTTCAGAGCTGCAACATCACTGGAGTGCCCAAAAGCACAAGGTGTGCAATACTCAGAGACATGGCCAAGGTAAGAAAGGCTGAAAGACGACCACCACTGAACAAGACACACAAGCTGAAACGTCAAGACTGGGCCAAGAAATATCTCAAGACTGATTTTTCTAAGGTTTTATGGACTGATGAAATGAGAGTGAGTCTTGATGGGCCAGATGGCTGGATTGGTAAAGGGCAGAGAGCTCCAGTCCGACTCAGACGCCAGCAAGGTGGAGGTGGAGTACTGGTTTGGGCTGGTATCATCAAAGATGAGCTTGTGGGGCCTTTTCGGGTTGAGGATGGAGTCAAGCTCAACTCCCAGTCCTACTGCCAGTTTCTGGAAGACACCTTCTTCAAGCAGTGGTACAGGAAGAAGTCTGCATCCTTCAAGAAAAACATGATTTTCATGCAGGACAATGCTCCATCACACGCGTCCAAGTACTCCACAGCGTGGCTGGCAAGAAAGGGTATAAAAGAAGAAAAACTAATGACATGGCCTCCTTGTTCACCTGATCTGAACCCCATTGAGAACCTGTGGTCCATCATCAAATGTGAGATTTACAAGGAGGGAAAACAGTACACCTCTCTGAACAGTGTCTGGGAGGCTGTGGTTGCTGCTGCACGCCATGTTGATGGTGAACAGATCAAAACACTGACAGAATCCATGGATGGCAGGCTTTTGAGTGGCCTTGCAAAGAAAGGTGGCTATATTGGTCACTGATTTGTTTTTGTTTTGTTTTTGAATGTCAGAAATGTATATTTGTGAATGTTGAGATGTTATATTGGTTTCACTGGTAAAAATAAATAATTGAAATGGGTATATATTTGTTTTTTGTTAAGTTACCTAATAATTATGCACAGTAATAGTCACCTGCACACACAGATATCCCCCTAAAATAGCTAAAACTAAAAACAAACTAAAAACTACTTCCAAAAATATTCAGCTTTGATATTAATGAGTTTTTTGGGTTCATTGAGAACATGGTTGTTGTTCAATAATAAAATTAATCCTCAAAAATACAACTTGCCTAATAATTCTGCACTCCCTGTAGTAAGTTTGGTTTTGTTAGAGCACGTTCACGTGTGGGATAAATGCTATGAATTTGCGTGCGGCAACTTCGGAGCATTTTACATTTACAGCATTGTGGTTGAGTTTTTGGAAATCCCATCCACACAGTGTGAAGCATACCCACAGCATAAATTGACTTGTGGGTTGTCAATCTGCAGAACCAGTTTATGTTGTGAGTTTTAGGCCACCTGCACATGTTGCAGAATCAGTGCAGTTTTTCAGCGCGGATTCCCATGCAGAAAACCCAGTGTAGTGCAATACCAGCAAAGATTATGAGATTACACTAATTTCATGTACACTTTTTTTTTTTCATGTGGATTTCCAGTGAAGGGTAAGACCTGCGGCAGAACCACATCTAATCCGCACCAAAATCCATAATTACATTGCGGATATGGTGCAGAAATGCACATAAATCTGTACAGAAATTTGTGTGGATCTTATGTGCGATTACCCACGTGGTGTGCAGGTGCCCTTAAAGAGTCACCGAACTTTAGATTTTTTTAAATATATTTCATAGTTACATTTCAAAGGTTTTGATCGGTGGGAGTCTGAGTTCTAACATTCACAACAATCACTACAACGAGGTAAGGCTACTTTCACACCAGCGTTTTTGCTGGATCCGGCAGGGTTCAGCGAAAACGCTTCCGTTACTGATAATACAACCGTCTGCGTCTGTTATGAACGGATCCGGTTGCATTATCTTTAACATAACCAAGACGGATCTGTCATGAACTCCATTAAAAGTCAATGGTGGACGGATCCGTTTTCTATTGCGTCTGAGGAAACGGATCCGTCCTGACACACAATGTAAGTCAAAGTGGATCTGTTTTCTTGTCTTGCTCCGCACCACATCGCGGACAGAAAAACTCTGCTTGCAGCGTTATTCTGTCCGCGATGGGGACGCAACCGTATGGAACAGAACGCATTATGGTGCATTCTGTTTCGTTCAGTTAAGTTTTGTCCCCATTGACAATGAATGGGGACAAAACAGAAGCGTTATCCTTCGATTTTGAGATCCTATGGCGGATCTCAATAGCGGAAAGGTAAAGTGCAGATGTGAAAGTAGCCTAAGAGAAGTGCTGATATATCACACTGTCTGTCATGTCTGTAATAGACAGAATCAAGATTAGCCCATAGACTCTTTTTGAGCTTGTCTCCTGCAGCATCGCAAGAAAGTGTGCTATGAAAATTAAAGATTTGGCATGGGAGGGGGCGTCATTTCAATTTTCGCCTCAGGCTAGGTGCACTTTATACTATGAATCCATAAGGAAAACCTGTCCTATGGTTGAAACGCGTTGATTTTATGCAGGAGGATTACTTGTTTATACATTTTTTTAAATGAAGAAATAAAGAATTTCCCATAAAACTATACATCAATCTGATTCACTCCTCCAGCTCTATAATATGTTGTGTACAGCTCATATATCAGGATCAATGTGACTTATTGCCATTCATTTTATACCTGACAGTATGTAGCTGGCCATACACATCAATCTAAGGCTCCATGCACAGGAATCTCACTAAATATTTTACTTCTTTGTTAGGCCATTTTCACATGTCAATAAATTGCAAATGTGTTCTGTCGCCATAGACTGCACGCATATCTATTGACTTTAATATGTGTATTCAAACATCAGTGGTTTTCCATGGAAGCATGCCTTATTTTTGTCCGTGATTATGGATCCCTCACGCTTATTGTAGTCTATGGATCCATGAAAACCACGGACACAACATGGATGCCATCAATCTTTGGTCCGTGATTTTCACAAATCTTTGGTAGGATATGCTCTGGAAACCAATTTTCAGTCTAGCAGTGTCCATGGATTACAGATGACACACGAGGGGACAACAAATGGACACACGGACCAAACACAGATTCTTCACGTGCATCTTCACAGATGAACCACTGACCATTTTGTTATAGATATCTTCACAGACACGGAATGCGTGAATGAGGCCTTAAAGAGAATCTGTCACCCCAATTTTGGCCCATTTTCTACTGGACCATTTTATACTGCAGAGCAGATCAGTTCAGATCACAATTTGTTATTTTCCTACTGCCCCCTTTCCCCCGCTGTCAGTTCTCAGAGCTGCATTGAAATACACTGTCAGGACTGCTGTATATGCGCACAGGAGTCCTCTCCATTGTATTCGAACATCACCGCAGTCTGGACTGTGTATTTCAGTGCAGCTCTGAGTGCTGACAGTGGGTTAATGGGGGGCAGTAGGGCAATAGTATATAAATAGTGATCTGGGCTCCTTTTCTGCAGTACTACACATGTATTACTGGAGATAATAAAGTGACAGATTCCCCATAAATTCAGACAGATTCACACAAATTGGAATCATATATTTATTTTATTGCTCCTGTGTGTAGATATTGCTGTAACATATTTGATATGGTGTCCCGTGGTGTTGAGAAGAATCTGATTCTAGTCCCAATTCTTCACTATAAGAGGCTCCAGATAGCGGGACTGGGCTACTGAGCATAAGTGATTAATAGCAGAACCAAAAAGGACATGAGAAGGCCCTTTCAAAGTATGCAATATCTAGACCCAGGAACACTTTTAAAAATGCCATTGTGTGTTTTGTGTCATCTAACTCTGATAATACTTACTGTATATGATGTGGCAACCCCTTTAAACACTATCTCTACCTGCTGGTACATCATGCATTTTCAAAATAATATACATAGTTATTAGTGTTGGGCGAGCATGCTCATACGAACACCTCCCCGCACGTTTGTTGGCTGTCAATAAACGTGCAGGGAAGTACTGGCACTCACTGTAATGCCGTAGCCATGTTGGTTGCTGACATTACAGTGATTGGCTGGCCAAACGCGTCATCGGATGCTATATAGCACCGATGACACGTGGTTCAGATCATTCTTAGTCAGGGAGAGCTGCAGCAGAAGGGACAGATAGTGTAGGGACAGGATTTTTTTTTTTTTTAGGCAGGGTTTAGTCTTCAAAGGTGTTAGAGACCCAAAAGTCCATTTAAGGACTATTGTTTTATCTGGCTACAATATATATTATTAGCGCAACCTGCGCTAAATTGCGTGCAATTGTTTGGACACTGCTGACAGTGACACAACCTCTGCTACATCTGTTGTGTTACATTGGCACATCCTAAAAATCTGTGACATTCATCGCAATTGTTTGGCTGCTGCTGACAGCGACATTAACTGCGCTACATCTCCTGTATAACGTTTGCGCATACTAAATATCAGTGACATTCAGTTAAAAAAATTTGCCGCTGGTGACAGCGCTGTTACCTGTGCTACATCTCCTGTATAATGTTTGCACATCCTAAATATCTGTGACATTCAGGTTAATTTTTTGGCCGCTGGTGACAGCGACATTACCTGCACTACATCTCCTGTATAACGTTTGCACATCCTAAATATCTGTGACATTCAGGTTAATTGTTTGCCCGTTGCTGACAGCGACATTACCTGCGCTACATCTCCTGTATAACGTTTGCACATCCTAAATATCAGTGACATTCAGTTTAATATTTTTGCTGCTGGTGACAGCGACATTACCTGTGCTACATCTCCTGTATAACATTTGCGCATCCTAAATATCTGTGACATTCAGTTTAATTTATTTGCACATATACTTACAAAACCTGCGCTACTGTATGTGTAACATACTTGCAAGCATTTATACCATTTAATATGTTCAAGGCGAGCAGTAAGGGACGGGAAGTGGCCATGCTGCTGATGGTTTACGCAGAGGCTGTAGCCCTGGGCGCGGTGAAACTGGGCCTGCTGCCAGAGCACAAGAAACACACTTATCCACGATACCTAGCTTCATGTCCCAGTTTGCAGGGCGATGCAGGAAGTCACACCAGTGCGACCAGGTGGTCAGTTGGATTGTAGCAGATAATGGTTCCAGTCGGTTAAACACCACCTTGTCTTCCACCAAGTACAGTCTCAGTAGCCAAGAGTCTGGTCAAAAGAATCCTCACTCTGTTCCTCCTTCCTCCCACCATGGAGAGTCTTGGCAAACAAGTGATCCCACACTTGGATATTCCGAGGAGCTCTTTTCATCGCCATGCCTTGATTTGGCCCTCTGGCCAAGCCCGCTTGAAGAGGGACATGAGGAGATCTTGTGCACTGATTCCCAAACTCTTGAGCATCCACAGTCAGAAAATAATGACTGTAGGGAACGGCAATTAGTGTTTCACAAGGTGGATGATGATGATGATGAGACACAGTTGCCAATAAGTCAACCGCAATTAGTGTCTCAAGAGGTTCATGACGAGGATGGGACACAGTTGTCAATAAGTGAGGTTCTTGTTAGGTCAACAGGTCAGGAGTATGACCAGAGTGAGGAAGTGAAAGAGGAGGTGGTGGACGATGAAATCACTGACCCAACCTGGGAAGGTGGCTAGCTGAGCGAGGACAGCAGTACAGAGGGGGAGGGATCCGCAGAACTGCAACAGGCTGGAAGAGGCAGTGGGGTGGCGAAAGGGAGAAGGCAGGCCACACCAAACAGTCCCACAACTGTTCCCTGGAGCACTCCCTTGCGGCAATCTCCCTTGCCATGGGGTAGGTATTCCGCAGTCTGGTGCTTTTTTGAGGAAAGTGCGGATGATAAAAGAATTGTCATTTGCAAACTGTGCCGTACCAAAATGAGCAGGGGCCTGAACAATAGCAACCTCACCACCACCAGCATGATCCGCCACATGGCATCAAAGCACCCTAATAGGTGGGCCGAACACCTGGGTCCACAATCAGTGTCTGCGGGTCACACCACTGCCTCCTCTTCCCCTGTTTTTTGATTCAATAGTTTTTTTATTAAGTTTATCAAAGTACAAAAGAACAAAAAGCCCCGGGCATTCCCGATTGGCAAACTATAAAATGTATCAATACAAATACAGTAAATGCCTGTTATCAGCGAAGGTATCATTGATTTGGAATAAGTGGCTACCTAAGTCTGAGATTTCTAAAGCCAATAGCCAACCTTCCGAAATTCCATATAATCCCTTCCCAGCCAAGGACAGTGTCAGGCTCGTCTGATTTCAGTAAGGCCTCCCCATACCCCGCCCCGGAATGCTAAAATTGGGTACTATAACTAGAATCTGACCACGGTCTCCAATTTTGGAGGAATTTATCATACCCAGCTCCTCCCATAGCTATAATTCTCTTATATGTATACGAGGTATTAATTGCAGCTATCAATTCAGAGATATCTGGTATATCTTGGGTTTTCCACTTACGCAACAATAATAGCTTCGCTGTTACACAAAAGATACAATGAATGGCCCTTAAGTGGACCGGTAAAGCGTCAAGACCTATCAATAGTAGGACCATTTGTGATGACCAAACTACTCCGCGAGGTACAATTTCGGCGACCAATATGCTTGTATCTCAGGGCATTGCCACAAAATGTGATACAGGGTACCTCTACCTCCGCAACCTCTCCAACATCTGTCTGAAACCGAGTCATACATTATTGCCAGTTTATCCGGGTTATAATACCACCGTAAAACTGTCTTAATAGCAGATTCCACATGAGATACGCACTTCAAATATTTGTGTATCGTTCTGAGGGCCTGCAGCCATTCCTTTTCAGAAATAGATTCATGTCCTTCTCCCACGCCACCATCAAATGTGAACGTCTAAAGGACCCTGGTTGAAGAATGGTGTTATAAAGGGATTTTAGGCCTTTCAGACCACTGGTAAGATATAACTTTGCCAATCTGTCCATTTTTACTCCGGATGGCTGCAGGCCTTGCAGTAAGTGACGAAGCTGGAGATACTTGAAAAACTCCTGGTTAGGAATAGAGAACTTGTCTCTGATCCACTGGAATGGTTGCAACACCCCCTGCACCAACAAGTCTCCCACATTTTGTATACCTGCTGACGCCCAATGTGACAGATCTGTTTGGGGAAGCAGTGTGCGAATTGTTGAAAAGGGGAGAGAAGCGATTGTAAGGGGATTGTCTGCGTCTGCTAGAACATGATATCTGGACCACGCCTTCAAAGATGCTGACACCGTCGGGCCTAACTGTGTGGGAGTGGGTATTTTCCAAAATGGCAAGCTTAACAGACCCTCTAAGGAATATGGAGCGGCTTGGGAAGCTTCAAGCTGGACCCATGGTAGATCCTGGGAAGGTTTTGTCCACCCCTTTAACATGGAGACTAATGAAGTAATATAGTACATTTTCAAATCTGGTAGCGCTAGGCCCCCCATATTGCGTTCCCTTATCATAATTTCTCGGGCTATCCTAGGGTGCTTTTTGTTCCATACATATTTAGATAACATTGAGTGTGCTTTAGAGAAAAACCTGTCTGGGACGGGAATTGGCAGGGTGCGGTACAAATATAAGAACTTGGGCAGGACGAACATTTTGAATGTGGCAATCTTCCCCAACCACGAGGTGTCATGCTTGGCAAAGTCTGAGAGTTCCTTCTCTGTGGACTGTAATAAAGCTTCATAATTATGGGTGTAAAGCAGGCTTTGGGATGAGGACACATTTACTCCTAGGTACTTAATGCTATCCAATCTCCAGTCAAACTTCCATGTGTCGCGAAGAGTCACCACCTGGTGGTCCGGCATGTTAAAAGGCAGGGCCTGCGTTTTGGAAGCATTCAGGTGATAATATGAAAGGTCCCCGTATTTGGAAATTTGGGCCATTACTACCTTCAGAGACACTAGGGGGTTGGTTAGGGTCAAGCAGACGTCATCTGCATATAGGGATATGACATGAGAGCACCCACCTATAGTAACCCCTGTTATGTTGTGGTCCCTTCTTATCGCCTGGGCTAATGGCTCCATGGCTATTATAAATATAAGGGGCGAGAGGGGACACCCCTGTCGGGTCCCATTTGTGAGCTCAAAAACTTCTGTTAAGGCTCCATTCACATATGTCCTGGCCGTAGGGCTGCTATAAAGTGCCTTAATCGCCGTGAGCATATGTCCTGTTATCCCCATAATTTCCAGTACCGAAAAGGCAAAGGCCCAACGTAACCTATCAAAGGCCTTTTCCGCATGAAGAGCAAGAGCCAATGTAGGGGTCTTATTCTTATGGACATGGTGTAAAATACCTAGGAGGCATCTTGTGTTGTAGTAAGTCTGCCTGGTCGGGACGAATCCCGCTTGGTCTACATGTATGATTGAGGGGAGAATTTTAGCTAAACGAGTGGCCAATAGTTTTGCATAGATCTTTACATCCTGGTTTAGCAGGGAAATTGGCCTAAAATTTTGGGGCCTGTCCGGTTCTTTGCCCAGTTTAGGGAGAGTTATTATTAGAGCTTGCAAATTTTCCGCTGGCAGGGATCCTTGGTTCATAGCCGTCTGGCAGAAGTCTTTTAGAAAGGGGCTGATGATCTGTTTAAGCCTTATAATAGTGGAAAGCCATCGCAAAGCCATCAGGGCCAGGCGCTTTGTCTCGTGGCAGAGACGTAATTACTGCTTCCACCTCCCCGGTCTCAATCGGAGAGTTAAGACCTAGAAGCTGGGAGCTATCCAGTGTGGGCAATTGCAGGGACCGGAGATACTGGTTAACTTGGGCATTGATCTCACCTGGCGTAGGTTGGGCGTTGCGTAAGTTGTACAGATCAGCATAGTATGCCTTAAATCCATTGGCGATATCTACTGGAGAATAGACCTTCTCCTGCATGTGTGGGTGAAAGATGTGAGGTATTCTACTTTTTGTACACCGGGCCTTAAATCGCGAAGCCAACAACTTTCCCGCCTTATTATCCTGCGAGTAGTAAGACGCCTTCGATTTTCTATGCATTTTTTCAAAAGCGGAAAGCATATAGCCTCTCAACTCCTGTCTGAGGCTTCTAATTTCTTCAGCTAAAAGCGGAGAAGGGCCTGCCTTGTTATTTGTTTCTGCAAGTCGTAATCTGGCCAAAATGTCTGTCATTTTGGCTTCCATACGTTTTTTCCTAATTGCCCCCTGCTGTATAAAGGATCCCCTAACGAATGCTTTGTGGGCGTTCCACAGGATTACTGGGTCCGTTTGTGAGGGATCATTTAGCTGGAAGAACTCCTTCACATCTGCTTCTATTTTTGACCTATATTGGGGATCAGATAATAGGAATGGGCTACTTCTCCACATATATGTTTGGGGGGAGCTAACCTTTTCTGAGATTGACAGAGTGATAGCAGCGTGGTCTGACCATTTGATAGTTTCTAGGGAGGAGGCTTGGGCGTGTGGGAGAAGTGCTCTGTCTACTAGAAACATGTCCAATCTGGAGTACATATTGTGAACTCCCGAATGAAATGTGTAGTCTCTGGCAGACGTGTGGTGTATACGCCAAACATCATAAAGTTCTTCTCTCCAGAAAGTATCAGCCAGGGAGGGGGTGGCCCTTGTCGTGGGCGAGGAGGTGTCAACCGTAGGGTCTGAGGTCAAATTAAAATCCCCACAAACCACCAATTTTCCCTGTTGCCGTTTTTTAACCACCTTCAACACTTTGTGGAGGAAATGCAATTGACCCTTATTGGGTGCATATAATGCTACTATCGTGAACAACACGTTGTTGAGTGTACAGATCAATATAACATATCTCCCCATAGGGTCCGCATGGTCAGCTATATGCTTAAACGCAACTGTATTCTTAACTGCTAACATGACCCCCCTAGATTTAGAATGAAAATGTGCTTGAAATATGTGGGGAAACAGCGGGTGCTTCAATCTAAACGCATCCCGTTGAAGCAAGTGTGTTTTCTGAATTCCCAAAATGTCACATTTCAACAATTTGGCTTCTCTCCACATATGGGACCTACGCATAGGACTGTTTAACCTCCCTGGCGGTATGATTATGTCTGGAATTTTGTACCAAAAGTGGTACAATTTTTTGCATGAAATTTGGTGTTATGTTATAAATTTATTTTATGGGCACAAATTACAGTAAAATTGCAGGCAAGGGGCACTGTACAGTAATAAAATGTCAGATCTGAGGTTATACAGTGTAATCCTCTCAGATTACAATGTATAACCTATTTTATGTGTGTGTGTCACTTTTACTGTTTATATTTTTTTGAATTTCCCGCCCAGTTCCGCCCCCATGCGTTGCTGCTGCTCGCAGGGAACGGAACCAGGAAGTAATATGCCAGCCGGCGCTCACAGCAGAGGACATCGCCGGATCGCAGGCAGAAGGTGAGGGAGGACTGCAATGTTACCCCGAGCGTGACTCGGGGTTACCGCTCCTGGCAGCGAAAATTAACCCGAGTCACGCTCGGGAACACCGCCAGGGAGGTTAAGCCATTGGCATTCAGACTAGCAAAGGTTATTACCATTATATATCAGAATACCTCTTCCCCTGTTTTATGTGCTGGCCAATCCTCTGCGTCCCAGCGCAGCATACAGATGTCCATACCCCAGGCCTTTGAGCAAAAGCACAAATACCCAGCCACCCACCCACAGGCCATAGCACTAAATGCGCACCTTTCCAAATTGCTGGCCCATTAAGGCTTGTGGACACAGAGGCTTTCTGCAGCCTTATGCCGTCACTCGTTACTCTGTCCCCAGCTGGTGTGCCGTCCCCACCTTACACCAGCATGTGTCCCGTAACATCACCCGTGCCCTGACCAACACAGTTATTGGGAAGGTCCATTTAATGACTGACACATGGACAAGTGCTTTCGGCGAGGGACGCTACATTTCCCTGATGGCACACTGGGTGAACGTTGTGGAGGCCGGGAGCAAGTCGTACTCTGGGATGGCACAGGTGCTATCAACGCCAAGGATTGCGGTCCCTACTTCCATCAGGATTTCCTCCACCACCTACATTAGTGGCTGCAACCCCCCTTCTCCTCCTCCACCTTCTCCTCCACTTCCACCTCTGAATTCTCATCTTGCAGCACCAGTCAGCCATCAGTCAGTATCTGGAAGCAGTGCAGCACTGCAGTGGAGAAGCGGCAACAGGCCTTGCTGAAACTAATTTGCTTAGGTGACAAACAGTACAATGCTGCAGAGCTGTGGCAGGGTACACGTGACCAGACTGAGCTGTGGCTCTCACCACTCAACCTACAACCAGGCATGGTTGTGTCTGATAATGGCCGTAACTTGGTGGCGGTTTTGGAGCTCAGCAAGCTCACACACACACACACACACCATGCCTAGCCCATGTGTTGGTGGATTAGCGGTTTCTCAAAACCTAGCCCAATTTGCCTGAGCTACTGGTGAAGGTGCTGCCGCTGGTCTGGAAACGCTGCAGCAGCGCTGGCAATTGCCAGCTCACCGACTGTTGTGCGCAAGAGCATGCGCTGGAACTCCACTCTTCACAAGCGACGAGTGGGCATGGATGTCTGACCTCTGTGAGGTTTTACGCAACTTTGAGGAATCAACACAGACGGTGAGTGGCAATGCCGCTATTATCAGCGTAACTATCCCACTTTTGTGTCTAATGAAATTTCCAGCGGACGACGCTGGCAGCAGAGTACGTTTTTCCTTGGGCAACCAAGGAGGGGAGACAAGATGAACACACAGCAGTTCCAACAGAGGCAGGGCAACTCTCTCCAAGGCCTAAAACTGTTTAATTACACCCCGCCAGCATCCTCACCCTGATGCACGGCCTAGTGTCACAAGGAGGGAAAAGGTTTGGAAGATGGTGAAGGAGTATGTAGCAGACCATGTCAACGTCCTCAGTGATCCCTCTGTGCCTTACAACTATTGGGTGTCCAAGATGGACACAAGGCACGAACTGGAGGTGCTGGCCTGCCCTGCCGCCAGCGGTTTGTCAAGATGGTATTTAGTGCTGCTCGGTGCATAATAACTGATAAGCGCATCCGCCTATCAACTGAAAAGCTGACAGGTTGACTCTTATCAAAATGAACAAGGCCTGGATTGCCCCTGACTTCTCTACTCCACCAGAGGAAAGTGGCTGAACATAAAGGCACTTTAAATGTGGCTTTTATGGTGTATTGAATACACTGTATTCCCATGCACTCCTTCCACTACAAAAAAGGGTATATGGTTCAATCTTTCTTTTCTCGTCCTCCTCCTCCTCCATCATATCAACATGCTTATTAGGCTGCCCTTGCCCCTAATGTTTTAGAGGGTCAGCTCAGCAGCAGACCCTCACCCCTAATGTTTTAGAGGGTCACCAGCAGGCCCTCACCCCTAATGTTTTAGATGGTCTGATCAGCAGCAGGCCCTCGCCCCTAAAGTTTTAGAGGGTCAGCTGAGCATCAGGCCCTCATCCCTAATGTTTTAAATCGTCAGATCAGCAGCAGGCCCTCACCCCTAATGTTTAGAGGGTCACCAGCAGGACACCAATCATAATTTTTCAAGGGTGTGTATGATGCCCTCCTTGGGGTGTATTGGAGTGCCGGTTCCTTGTAATTTTTGGCAGCCCTTTCACTTAGTGCACAGACTTTAGGAGTGTAGGAGTCCCACTACCTGAACAATTGTACTACAATGTGATTGAGGCCCTCCTTTATGTGATATACAGGTTGTATCGGAGTGCCTCTTCCTTGTAATTTTGGCAGCACTTGTACTTTATATACAAGTTAATATACAGGAAAGAATGTTTCCTAACAATTTTTCCTCTAAAATCTATTTTATCTTCGGTTTTGTGCGTATTATTGTCAGTCTGTAAAAGTGGTGTACTACTTGGACAACATTGTTCCCAGCAGCGACCTGGGAGTCCAAGATGCATTCAGACATCCTTCCCATGCTGTTCCCGAATCATTTCAGTGGTGTTTCCATCAATTTCTGACCTTTTCCTGTGAAACAGACACCCTCCCCTCTTCAGGGCAGGGGGTGCCTGGTTTAATGCTCGGGTTCTACTATTGACTTCCATTGTGCTCGGGTGCTCTGTAGAGCACCTGAGCATCCCAAAGTGTTCTATTCGAGCACCCGAGCACTTTGGTGCTCGATCAACACTAATAGGTATCTATTAGAGCATACAGTACTTGAGGTATCTACTGATGGCAATAGACCTAGAAATCAGAAATCATTTATGCTTTGGTTACAATCATCACTCTAGGTTGTAGCCCATGTGCAGAAGGTCTGCAAAACAAGACACACACCACTCTGCGTGGACTTTTATATATTCCTCCTTTTGTTTATATGCGAGTGCTTATTGTCAAGGCCTTGGTAGTATTCTCTCTGCCCTAACCATGTTGGATGTGCCTTTTCCAATACAGTGCTGGAGAAATGTGGCATCATGTTTCATGGGGAGTCACGTGGCAGTTGAGTGTTTAGGCATAAGGATGCCATGTTCCCCACACTGGGTGGAGTTATTAAAGGGGTTGTGCAGTGGAACTATATTGATGACCTATTATCAGGCTGAGCCGACCTCTGCCTGATCTCCATACCGACCATGAGCTGCCCTCCCTGACCTCAGTTTTGCCTTATCGCTTGGTGTTCAACATTGATGTCTCTTGACCCCTGTGGGTCAGCAGTTATTTGAACAGTAACCACTCCAAGAGTTAGCAGCCTGGTAGTCCCTCTACAGTGGAGTCCAGATTCCTGTACAGGGCTAAAGGTTGAAGACTGGGGGGCTACATAGATAATGTCCTCAGGAGTAATCCTAAGCCAAATCTGTTCAAGTGACACATCGGATCCACATCAGCTTTGCAACAGGTTTTTTAATTATTATAGGAGGCTTCCAGAAGTTTCCCTGAATAAAAAGAACTTGGACATCCCCTTGAAGGAGGTCTTGCAGAGATTTGCTAGCTTCATACAAGCAATGTAACAGGGAGAGTCCATGAGTCCATGAAGAGCACTTGAGGTTACCCGCAAGAGAGGCACAGTTGCTCATTGTGATTTGTTTCAAAGTGTATTAAATGTAGAAATAAATGCTAAAAGAAAATAAGAGCTCCTTCACACTTGCGGCAGGACGGATCCGGCAGGCTGGTCTCCCTGTCGGATCCGTCCTTCCGCTGTTTCGCCGAGCCACCGGACCGCCGCTCCGTCCCCATTGACTATAATGGGGACGGGGGCTGAGCTCCGGCGCAGCGCGGCGGTGCACGGCGAAAGCCGCCGGACTAAAAAGTCCTGCATGTCCGACTTTTTAGTCCGGTGGCTTTCGCCGTGCACCGCCGTGCTGCGCCGGAGCTCAGCCCCCGTCCCCATTATAGTCAATGGGGACGGAGCGGCGATACGGCGAAACAGCAGAAGGACTGATCCGACAGGGAGACCAGCCTGCTGGATCCGTCCTGCCGCAAGTGTGAAGGAGCCCTTAGACATATAGTTGCTCTCCCTCACTGCTGTCAGTCTGCAACATTTTATGAATGATTCTGACACAAATAGTGTTGTAGAAGTCCTGTAGAGAACAAGGATTGCCTGCTGATCTCTTACAACTTTGGCTGGAGACTGACTTAGCGGGTGGGGTTTAGCCCAGGGGGGCAGGTGTAACAATCTTTTGGCCCTACTGCAGACAGGACATAGGAGGGAGGCTCCTGCTTCAACCACTTGTCTTACATCCAGACACAGGATTGTGAGGATAAGAGGAGCCACTGGGGCAGATTTATGAAAATGGTCTAAAATAAAAAATGTCTATGTTGCCCATAGCAACCGATCACAGCATAGCTTTTATTTTTCAATAGCAGAATACAAAATGAAAGCTGTGCTGTGATTGGTTGCCATGGGCAATATATGGAGTTTTTTTTTCTTTTAGACACTTTCACAAATCTTCTTTCTGTGTTTAGTGTTTCTTTAAGAGTTGTGCCTGAAAACTTGATTTGTTGTATCTGTCTTGGCTGGAAGGCTGTTTCCCAAGTAGGCTGCAGTAAAGTTAATCTGTTGCCATAAACCATCTGTGTCAACTCCTTTCTTCTTGCCTCAATATACGGTGGGGAGTACTACCCCGAGACATTATTTGGGTGGTGAATATAATAGAAGCTAGAGAAAGATTTATAAAACTACTGACATGACTGATTGTTAGTTTACATCAACTATTATTATCTGTATGGCATATACAGTATACAGTAATTACATAGAAAAAATTGGGCTGGGCATAAAATTTTCAATAGATGGTTCCGCAAAAACGGAGCGGATACGGAAGACATACAGATGCATTTCCGTATGTGTTCCTTTTTTTGCAGACCCATTGATTTGAATGGAGCCACGGAACGTGATTTGTGGGCAATAATAGGACATGTTCTACCCTTCAACGGAACGGAAATACGTAAACAGAATGCATACAGAGTACATTCAGTTTTTTTGTGGACCCATTAAAATGAAAGGTTCCGTATACGGACCGTATACAGAACGCAAAAAACGGCCAGTAAACGGAAAAAAAAAACGGTTGTGTGCAGGAGGATTTAGAATCAGAGTAACTTCCGGAAACGGAATGCATACGGAGTACATTCCGTTTTTTTTGCGGGCCCATTGAAATGAATGGTTCCATATACGGACCGTATACGGAACGCAAAAAACGGCCAGTAAACGAAGAAAAGAAAAAAACGGTTGTGTGCAGGAGGCCTTAGAATCAGAGTAACTTCTTATCTCTAAAACTGTACACCTTTGATGGACATTCTGAAGATAAATCAAACACTAGTGGTCACCATAACAAGTATGTATCAGCAAAATCTACACACAAATTTTGAATGATTCAAATTAAAAACTTGTTCTGTTTTGTGTGAACTAAAAGAATAAATTAATATTTAATTGAGGAACGACCGCTATAATGGAATAATATATGCGGGCCAAATGCATGGTATAATTTTAGCTGCTGTAGTTACCGTACATCTATAAGGTTTACAACATACACGACCCTGGTTATGATTTTATTCATCCTTGTAACAGTAATCTTAATGGGTAGAGAAGTCATTTCCAATAGGTTGGGAATTATTAATAAATCTCAATTGTTATTTAATTATGCTTACATTTAGCTTTCTGAGTCACACTAACTGATGCAGCATTCATTAAAAACATAGAGGTGATCCTACTGATTTGTTAGAGCACTAGCCAACAGAATGACTGAGTAGGCAGTCCTTAATATCCCATAGAGATCTCTCATATGTCTTGTATTTTCTATCCATCATGCTTCCTCATGGGTCATATTTGCTCCTAGGGGTATTGCTTCCAAAGAAGACTACTAAAGCACACAGAGGTGCATCTGACAGACAAGAGTACAAGTTGTGAACCCTGAGGTACCACATCGGCTACTGCAGTAAGCCCATGAGGAGCCCAGAGATGAAGATGGGAGTGGTATTGGCTATGACTGTGATGTGTCGCAGTGGTTTTTCTCAGCCGTTGCTCCCTAGGGCTGGTGCAGTGAGTGGTGGGTGCAACCTTTCTTCCCTGTAGTTTGGGCTCCTACCTGAGGTGCCCTTGATGTTGGTGGTTGTATGGGTGCCTGGCAGGAGGTGTAGTAGTGCAATGGCCAGTGTATAGTGTGGTATGATTCAGGAAACCAGGCCAAAGGTAGAAAAAACATCTATTTTTACTAAGGTGCAAAATGAGAATTGTAGTGCAAGCAACAATAATCTGCACTACCATTCTTACACCTAACTACTGTCTCTAATGATTAGCAAAGAATGTCATCTGTATATTTATTTCCAGGTTCTCTGATACTGTGTATTAATAATATTGCTATGTAACTGTTATGTATTGTAATTCATGCACTGTACCTGGTTTACCAGCAGGTGGCAGTGAATCTCGCAGAGAGATCTTTAGATAGAATGGAACTTACTATTCCATTCTCCCCCCTTTTGGGCTGAAGTGGGCTAGGCATGCTTCCTACCAAGGGGGAGGTTGCAGGAAGCTAGAGTGAGTTGAGGGTTGGAAGGAAACGAGACATGGTGCAGTGAGAGGAGTGTCTGGATTCAGCTTCTTCCTCCAACTACCGCTCTTTTGAATGCTACGGAGCCTAACTCTCAGGAGTGACGGTGTGCAAGTAGAAGCACCGTGACACACGAAACTATCAGGCCACATGAACACTCGGCACAAGGACTTATTTCCTTCTCCTTCACTCACTAGATTAGCACCTCCTCTAGACAGGAAGTTGGAGCAGTCCACTCTCGCCTAGAGGGGAGGAATGGAGTGGTTAACCCTGTCCTGGCCAACCACATACCAGGTCATGCTGGGTGTTCATAAACATGGCAGAACATTTGAAATAAACCATTTGCAGATACTTCCTGTACTGGAGTACTGCACTTCAATATGACTCAAATTGTAGTCTGTGTGCCTGTGCATCTCCTGCACCTGTTGAATCTCACTAGTTGAAGGGGTTATGTCAAGTTCCAACATTATCCTATTTTTAAAAGATAGGGAATAAATAGCTAATTGGTGATTGTCCAAATGCTGGGACCCCCACCAATTATGAGAATAAGGGTCCCATCTCTCCAAATAAATGGAGCAGCAGGTCAAGCATGATTCATTCTCTGTGTCAGGGATCAGCAAACTCCGGCACACCAGCTGTTCTGAAACGACAACTCTCAAAATCCTTCATTCATTGCTATGGCAGTTGCAAGTAAGTGTGCATGCTGGGAGTTGTAGTTTCGCAGGAGCTGGAGTGGCAAAGGTTGCTCACACCTGCTCTATATAGCTGCCGGAAATAGCAGAGTGAAGTCTAATAAAAAATGAAAAGAGCGGCAGAAGTCATCCACGACCTGCCACTCTTTTCATTTGGGGGAATCGGACCCCCTTCTTGTGATCATTGGAGTCCCTTTGTTTGGATCTCCACCGATCAGCTGGATATTCCTATCCTTTAGTCCTCACACAGCACCATAAATGTACACAAAGACTGCACAGCTCAGCAATTATACCATATAGCATGATTTAACCCCTTTGATGCTGCAGACAATAGTGGATACAGCACCTAAGTAGTTTTATGGAGGTAGGGGCTCCCTCTGTAAGCGCATCAGTGCCACTGCAACACGATCGCAGTGTGCTGCTGATGCTTTGCCATGGCAACTCAGGCTTAACAAAGCCACCCCATCCCCCACAAGTCAGCCATGTACGTGAGCCTATTAGGACCTTGGTTTTCTATTTGATCTAGTGCTAATTTTATTGAATCTTCTTTACGGGTTAAATTTTAAGACCCATGGTGATGTGGTGCCGATCATACTGAATCACAGGTCTAGCTGGATATTGTATAAGTATGATAAGGTGTGCCACTGTAATATACTGTAGTATAAGAATAAATTGGCCGTACTGATCCACGGAATCTCTGAGAGGGTTATTTACTGCATATACTGACTATTCAGTATTGTGAATCACACTACACATCCTATAGTGATTGATGGTTCCTATCCCTTACCTGGCAGCATAGTATCTGGCAGGGAAATAAATAAAGTGACGGCCTGTATTATTTGTAATAAATTGAAGAAGGCAAAAAAAAAAAAAAACTTAACTGAAAAAAAAAGCTAGTCAGCCAAGAAAGTGGAAGTTCAGAAAGTGAGAAAAAAGAGGTGAGGTGGAAATCAATCCCTTGGAGAAGCCCACCGTGGAGCCTTCTAAATCTATTTGTTCGAGATAAAATAATTTGAGGGATTTGAGTGTGTGCAGAATGGCAGCATTATATGTGACAGGCTGAGCCACACTTCACGGTGACAGGTGACAAGTCTTGTCTCACAAGTCAAAAGGATGGCACAGCTTGGAGGGACACAGCGACAGGGCAGATCATTTAGAAATGTTGTCGCTTGTATATCGGACAGCAAAGAAATTGCATTCCCCCTGTTATTGATGTCTCTTTATCTATAAGAAATGAAAGTCTTATCTAATGTTAAAATAAAAGTCTCTGTGTAATGTGCAAATTATTATTTTAATGTGTTTGATTGGCCCCTTCTATAGGGTATATTAGGACACATTGGGGGACATTCAGTAATACTGGCATATATAATCTTAGTGTAGCCCTATTCATTAAAGGGGTTTTCCCAGGATATTCATATTGGTGTCCTATCCTCACGATAGCTCATTTGCATAAATTAAAACATATTTTTTTCCAGCAATGTGGGCACATATGAACATGGGACCAACACAGATGCCTTCAGCTGCCAAGCGCACATGCAGCAGGCAGGCCAGTTTCATAGGTACAAATCAGATGCCCTTTAAATCAGTGGGACTGAGCTGCGATACTAAGCACAGCCGCTATCAAATTGACTGTGCTGTGCTTGGCAAACTGTGACGAGACCATACTGATTAACGGAGCACCTAGGCTTCCTCAAACAGCTAATCAGCAGGGGTGCCTGGGGTCAGACGCCCACCTATCTTATATTGATGACCTATCCTGAGGATAGGCCATCAATATGAAAATCCCAGAAAACCCTTTAACAGCGCTATCACTTTTCTAGGTTTGGTATAAATAAAGCGGGCACACAGTGTGACTTACAAGCAACCCATTTACAACGTTTCAAAAAAGTAGTTGCCAGCTTGATATATATATATATGATTGTTCAGGCTGAATGCCAATCTTTTCAATGCAGTTGTGACAGGAAAATGGTGTCACTGATAAATATACCTCATGGTGTGATTTATGTGTTTGATGAATTTCCATGAATGCATTAGTCACTATGTCTCTTAAGCTATTCATATGGCACTTAGCCTAGGGATAACTACTGGTGAAACTGGTATATCCCCCCCCCCCCCCCTGCTCTGGTTTCCAACTTAAACTGACTGACTCCAAAGCTAAATGATATCGGAGATCCACACATTTGTGACAAATTACAACAGTGTGTGGATGAGATTTTCCCAAAAAAAATTCTGTTACTGTACAACACCCAGGATTTACTGCATGCAAATCAGCAACAGTAAATCCACAAATTTTCCATCCTATATGGATGTAGCCATAAAAAGGACCTGTCACCACAAAATGCAATGCAATCTGCAGGCAGAATGTTATAGAGCAGAAAGTGCTGAGCAGATTGATATATAGTTTTGTCAGAAAAGATTCTGTAAAATGTGTAATTTCTACATATGACTCTTTGCTATTTCTGATTTCATCGTTCACGTGGGAGGTTTTATCACTGACAGACAGCTACCTGTATATACACATTTACACAGACAATGCTATCACACCACCCTCGTGTACAACTATCAGTGACTGACAGCTATCTATGTATAAATACTAATAAAGTAAATGCTATCATTCACTGATAACACCTCCCACTTGTAAAACTATCAGTAACTGACGACTACCTATGTATACACACTTACACAGAGAATGCTATCAATCACTGATAACACCTCCCTGTATACAACTATCAGTAACTGACGACTACCTATGTATACACACTTACACAGAGAATGCTATCAATCACTGATAACACCTCCCCATGTACAACTATCAGTGACTGACAGCTATCTATATATACACACTTATACAGAGAAGGCTATTAATCACTAATAACATCTCCCCTGTGTACAACTATCAGTGACTGAGAGCCATCTATGTATACGCACTGTGCCACTCAAAGCTGTGTGTGTAGCAGAGCTGTGTATGTAAAATGTGCAACATAGTGATATACAAACTGGATTCCCAAAAAGTTGGGACACTAAACAAATTGTGAATAAAAACTGAATGCAATGATGTGGAGATGGCAAATGTCAATATTTTATTTGTAATAGAACGTAGATGACAGATCAAACGTTTAATCCGAGTAAATGTATCATTTTAAAGGAAAAATAAGTTGATTCAAATTTTCACGGTGTCAACAAATCCCCAAAAAGTTGGGACAAGTAGCAATAAGAGGCTGGAAAAAGTAAATTTGAGCATAACGAAGAGCTGGAAGACCAATTAACACTAATTAGGTCAATTGGCAACATGATTGGGTATAAAAAGAGCTTCTCAGAGTGGCAGTGTCTCTCAGAAGCCAAGATGGGTAGAGGATCACCAATTCCCACAATGTTGCGCAGAAAGATAGTGGAGCAATATCAGAAAGGTGTTACCCAGCGAAACATTGCAAAGACTTTGCATCTATCACCATCAACTGTGCATAACATCATCCGAAGATTCAGAGAATCTGGAACAATCTCTGTGCGTAAGGGTCAAGGCCGTAAAACCATACTGGATGCTCTCCGGGCCCTTAAAGGGCTTCTGTCACCCCACTAAACTTTTTTTTTTTTTTTTTGCTTACTTATAATCCCTACACTGCGATTTATGGCTACATGATCAAATTAATCATTTTGGTCCTGTAGATTTAGTTTAAAACAAGCTTTTAAAATATGCTAATTACCTTGCTACCAGCAAGTAGGGTGGTAGCAGCCGCATCCTCCGATCGTAAAGATGCCCCCTCCACATTGTGATTGACAGGGCCAGGGAACGGGATAGTTCTCTGCTGGCCCTGCCTGTTTGCATTTAAAATCTTGCGTCTGCGCCGCGGCCGTACCTGTCTTCAATTGCCGCAGGCGCACTGAGAGGCGGCCGCTCGCTCGGCCGCTCTATCCTCAATGCGCCTGCGCCGATGACGTCACATCTACACCCGGCGCAGGCGCATTGAGGATGGAGGCACAAGATTTTAAATGCAAACAGGCAGGGCCAGCAGAGAACGATCCCGTTCCCTGGCCCTGTCAATCACAATGTGGAGAGGGCGTCTTTACGATCGGAGGATGCGGCTGCTACCAGCAAGTAGCCACCCTACTTGCTGGTAGCAAGGTAATTAGCATATTTTAAAAGCTTGTTTTAAACTAAATCTACGGGACCAAAATGATTAATTTGATCATGTAGCCATAAATCGCAGTGTAGGGATTATAAGTAAGCAAAAAAAAAAAAAAAGGTTTAGTGGGGTGACAGAAGCCCTTTAAACGACACTGCGCCACAAACAGGAATGCTACTGTAAAGGAAATCACAGAATGGGCTCAGGAATACTTCCAGAAACCATTGTCAGTGAACACAATCCACCGTGCCATCCGCCGTTGCCAGCTGAAACTCTACAGTGCAAAGAAGAAGCCATTTCTAAGCAAGATCCACAAGCTCAGGCATTTTCACTGAGCCAGGGATCATTTAAAATGGAGTGTGGCAAAATGGAAGACTGTTCTGTGGTCAGACGAGTCACGATTCGAAGTTCTTTTTGGAAATCTGGGACGCCATGTCATCCGGACCAAAGAGGACAAGGACAACCCAAGTTGTTATCAACGCTCAGTTCAGAAGCCTGCATCTCTGATGGTATGGGGTTGCATGAGTGCGTGTGGCATGGGCAGCTTGCATGTCTGGAAAGGCACCATCAATGCAGAAAAATATATTCAGGTTCTAGAACAACATATGCTCCCATCCAGACGTCATCTCTTTCAGGGAAGACCCTGCATTTTTCAACAAGATAATGCCAGACCACATTCTGCATCAATCACAACATCATGGCTGCGTAGGAGAAGGATCCGGGTACTGAAATGGCCAGTCTGCAGTCCAGATCTTTCACCTATAGAGAACATTTGGCGCATCATAAAGAGGAAGGTGCAACAAAGAAGGCCCAAGACGATTGAACAGTTAGAGGCCTGTATTAGACAAGAATGGGAGAGCATTCCTATTTCTAAACTTGAGAAACTGGTCTCCTCGGTCCCCAGACGTCTGTTGAGTGTTGTTAGAAGAAGGGGAGATGCCACACAGTGGTGAAAATGGCCTTGTCCCAACTTTTTGGGGATTTGTTGACACCATGAAATTCTGATTCAACATATTTTTCCCTTAAAATGGTACATTTTCTCAGTTTAAACTTTTGTTCTGTGATTTATGTTCTATTCTGAATAAAATATTAGAAGTTGGCACCTCCACATCATTGCATTCAGTTTTTATTCACGATTTGTATAGTGTCCCAACTTTTTGGGAATCCGGTTTGTATAATGTGCCACTCAGAGCTGTGTGTGTAGCAGAGCTGTGTATGTAAAATGTGTAACACAGTGATATATAATGTGCCACTCAGAGCTGTGTGTATAGCAGAGCTGTGTATGTAAAATGTGCAACACAGTAATATATAATGTGGCACCCAGAGCGGTGTATGTAAAATGTGCAACACAGTGATATATAATGTGCCACCCAAAGCTGTGTGTGTGTGTGTGTGTGTGTGTGTGTGTGTGTGCGCATGTAGCAGTGTTGTGTATGTAAAATGTGCAAAAACCCTGATGCTCTTAAAAAGAGCAAGCAATATAAAACATTGTAGTTTGATACCTTCTACCCCTTAAAGACCAGGCCCATTTTCATTTTTACATTAGCCATAATCTTTTTATTTTTCCATTCACATAGTCATATGAGGGCTTATTTTGTGTGGGACACGATGCATTTTTTTAATGTCGCCACTTAATTTACCATGTCTTGTATCAGAAAGCAGGAAAAAAATAAATTCTTTGTGGGTTAAAAAAAAAAAAAAAAAAAACACACACAATTCCGCCAAGGTTTTTGAGGTTTTGACATCATGGCGTTCACTAAAAATGACGTCTTTATTCTGCGGCTCAATACGATACAAAACTTTTATAGTTTTTATTTGGTTTAATTACTTTAAAAAATTACTTTTCTATATTTCGGTCTATGTGAGGGCTTGTTTTTGTGTAACGATCAGTAGTTTTCTTGGGGGGGAGGGGCCCCATACAACAATTTGCTGTGGGGCCCAGTCACTTCTAGTTATGCCCCTGCCTGAGAGAGTACAGCTCTGAGTCCTACTTCAGAGGCATCGGTCTGTACCACAAACTCCCTCTTGAAGGCGGACGTCACCAAAACTGGTGACCCGCACAAGACCGACTTCAATGTGGAAAAAGCCTCTTCCGCCTGGTCATTCCAGCAGACCATCACGGACTTCCGTCCCTTCAGGAGCCCTGTCAACGGAGACGCTAAAGTGGCAAAATGGGGAACGAACCTCATATAATAGCCCACCATTCCCAGGAACGACTTTAGTTGCCTAGTGGTGACAGGTCGTGGCCAATTCCGAATCGCCTCTATTTTAATTACTTGGGGTTTGATGACTCCGCGTCCAATGATATACCCCAGGTACTTAGTCTCCTCTAACCCTATTGCATATTTTTTGGGGTTAGCGGTCAGTCCAGCTTTCCTAAGGGAGTCCACTACAGCCTGCACTTTTGGTAGATGACTTTCCCAGTCGGTACTATGAATGACAATATCGTCCAGGTAAGCCGTAGCGCAACGACGATGTGGACGAAGAACAATATCCATGAGACATTGAAAAGTGGCAGGGGCGTCATGAAGACCAAAGGGTAACACCTTATATTGGTATACCCCTTCTGGTGTGATGAAGGCAGTTTTCTCTTTGGCAGCCTCCATCAAGGGTACCTGTCAGTACCCTTTCATGAGGTCCAAAACAGAAAAATACAGAGCTTGGCCTAACCTCTCAATAAGCTCATCCATCCGTGGCATGGGATATGCATCAAACTTAGAGATTTCGTTTGGTTTGCAAAAATCGCTACAGAGCCGTAATGTCCCCTCCGGCTTGGGTATTAAGACTATCAGACTGGCCCATTCACTTTTGGACTCCTCAATGATGTCTAGCTGCAGCATTAGCTGCACTTCCTCCGCAATGGCTTGTCGCCGAGCCTCGGGTACCCGGTACGGTTTTAACCAGACTTTTGCCTGAGGCTCAGTGATAATGTTATGCCGGATTATGGAAGTGCGTCCAGGGAGGTCCGAGAACACATCCGTGTTCCAACTAATTAATTAACTCCCTGGCTTCCTGAGCTTGTTTAGAGGAGAGGCTGTCAGCAATTTTCACTGTGGCAGCCGCTTCCCTTGCTTCAGACAGAGGGGCCGAAACCGCTTTCCCTAGAAACCCTGGTCGCAGGCTGTCTTCAGTACAGGTTTCCCTATCTTTCCATGGTTTGAGTAGATTCACATGGTACACCTGCTTCAGCTTTCCCCTCCCTGGCTGGTGTACCTTGTAATCTACTTCTCCAATTTTTTCAAGTATCTCGTAGGGCCCCTGCCACCTAGCTAGGAACTTACTGTCTATGGTTGGTACCAGAACCAATACCCGATCACCCGGGTTAAAGTCTCGGACCCGATCCTGCCGATTTTAGACCCTACTCTGGGCTTGCTGTGCTGCCTCCATATGCTCCCTAACCAGAGATAACACTGTTTCTATCCATTCTTGCATCTGGGTGACGTACTCAACAACACTTTTGTGCGGTGCAGGTTGTTGTTTTCACGCCTCTTTGGCCACATCCAACAGACCACGAGGGTGTCTGCCGTATAGCAGTTCGAAGGGCCAGAACCCAGTAGAGGCCTGGGGCACCTCTCGCACTGCGAACAAGTGATAGAGCAGAAGAAGGTCCCAGTCCCTCCCATCCTTAGACACCACTCTTTTTAGCATATTTTGTAATGTTTGATTAAACCTCTCTACCAGGTCATCCGTTTTGCGGATCATAAAGGGATGTCCATAGCTGTTTTATGTGGAGCAACTTACAGAGTTCCCTCATGACCTTGGATATAAACGGGGTCCCTTGGTCAGTCAGAACCTCCTTAGGCAGACCCACTCAAGAAAACATCTCCATTAACTCCTTAGCTATGAGTTTGGCTAATGTATGACGCAGTGACATCACCTACAGGTACCAAGTGACATAGTCGAGGACGACCAAGATGTGTTGGTGTCCTCTAGCGTACTTCGGTATCGGGCCTACGAGATCCATAGCGATTTGCTCGAACGGGACCTCGAGGGGTACCAGGGGACTATGGAAATCTGGCTGGGGGCTCATTATCTGGCAAGTTGTGCAAGACTTACAATATTCTTCTACCCCTCTGAACACACTGGGCCATTAAAACCGTTGTAGTATCCAGTCCTGTGTTTTCTGCATTCCCAGATGACCCCCGAGAACATGCTTGTGGGCTAACTCTAACACGAGTTTGCGATAAGCCTGGGGCACCACCAACTGTTCAATTGATTCACCTCGCAGCTGGTTTACCCGATACAACATATCTTGATGATAGAGAAAAAAGGACAATGCAACAGCACTCTGCAAACCAGATAAAGTACAATAATTCTATAGTCACAAAAAATATTATAGTGCTAATGCTACGCTTATTTATAAAGTGAGATGCTTGGCAAATGCATTTTGTACAAAACCATTTGATCAAACCTGAAGGCGATCTCTGTAAGACGAGAACCTAACACTAAATACTACCTGTTGTGCGTTAAAATGGTAAAAGGCATAGTGGACCCAGCATGCATGTGGAACCAACACTTCCTGAACTTTATGGCGGCATTATGGCACATAACAAGTAGTATTTAGTGTTAGGTTCCCGTCTTACAGAGATCGCCTTGACGTTTGGCAGACGGGCTCAAATGGTTTTGTACAAAATGCATTTGCCACGCATCTCACTTTATAAATAAGCGTAGCATTAGCACTATAATATTTTTTGTGACTATGGCATTATTGTACTTTATCTGGTTTGTAGAGTGCTGTTGCATTGTCCTTTTTTCTCTATGTTTTTAGCCATGGCAGCGTGCACCTGTGCATTGGGATATGTGGACTAAACCCCTTTTCTTTGCATATCTTGATGAACCACAAAACAGGGAAACACCAACTCTGCCCCCAGTTGTTGTGGTTCCCCATCTATTATTAATACATTTTCCCAGGCTCAGGATAGGGTTGAGTCCCGGTGTTGTACAGAACCAAAATTATCCCTGGAGACATTGAGGTCTGCCAGCTCAGGCCCCGGCGGCAAGTCCTTCATGTCTCCCATCATCACACTTAGCGGGGTTGTCTCCCCCTCTTCCACCAAAGTGGCGGTCACCCCTACCGCTGGCCCTTTGGACTCAGGTTCCCAGGGTTCTGGTCTCCCCCCTGCGCAAGGCCACTCTGCTAGGGTTACATCTGTCTCACGGGTATCGGTAATTTTCGTATCCGGCCATAGTGCCAGGAAACTGGGGAAGTCTCTCCCAATTATTAGCTCATAGAGTAATTTTGTGGTGACGGCCACCTCACGAGTCCACCGTTGACAGAGAGACCAGGGTGGTGGGATAGTCCTTTAAGTCTCCATGAATGCACACAACGCCAACTTTTCGGACAGTATACTCGGCAGGCCGCACCAGAGCAGCTCTTACCAGGGACACCAGGCTCCCTGAATCCAGCAGTGCCACCGCCAGAGTATCCCCCACTTCTACCTGGCACAGGTGACTATTGTCTATAGTCTTGGAGGTACCTGTGGCACACAGCTTCCTGGCATACAATAAGTAGCGGTAGCCACAGTTGGTATCCATGGGTTCACCCCGATGGGGACAGTGGGCCTTATGTATCCAGGCTGATGAAGGTCAGTCAGTCTGAAAAATTGGGAAAACTTTGAAAGTGTCCCCAAGTTCAGTCACAAAAAACATCAAGCGCTATAAAGAAACTGGCTCACATGCGGACCGCCCCAGGAAAGGAAGACCAAGAGTCACCTCTGCTGCGGAGGATAAGTTAATCTGAGTCACCAGCCTCAGAAATCGCAGGTTAACAGCAGCTCAGATTAGAGACCAGGTCAATGCCACACAGCGTTCTAGCAGCAGACACATCTCTAGAACAACGGTTAAGAGGAGACTGTGTGAATCATGCCTTCATGGTAGAATATCTGCTAGGAAACCACTGCTAAGGACAGGCAACAAGCAGAAGAGACTTGTTTGGGCTAAAGAACACAAGGAATGGACATTAGACCAGTGTAAATCTGTGCTTTGGTCTGATGAGTCCAAATTTGAGATCTTTGGTTCCAACCACCGTGTCTTTGTGCGAAGCAGAAAAGGTGAACGAATGGACTCTACATGACTGGTTCCCACCGTGAAGCATGGAGGAGGAGGTGTGATGGTGTGGGGGTGCGTTGCTGGTGACACTGTTGGGGATTTATTCAAAATTGAAGGCATACTGAACCACCATGGCTACCACAGCATCTTGCAGCGGCATGCTATTCCATCCGGTTTGCTTTTAGTTGGACCATCATTTATTTTTCAACAGGACAATGACCCCAAACACACCTCCAGGCTGGGTAAGGGCTATTTGACCATGAAGGAGAGTGATGGGGTGCTGCGCCAGATGACCTGGCCTCCACAGTCACCGGACCTGAACCCAATCGAGATGGTTTGGGGTGAGCTGGACCGCAGAGTGAAGGCAAAAGGGCCAACAAGTGCTAAGCATCTCTGGGAACTCCTTCAAGACTGTTGGAAGACCCATTTCAGGTGACTACCTCTTGAAGCTCATCAAGAGAATGCCAAGAGTGTGCAAAGCAGTAATCAAAGCAAAAGGTGGCTACTTTGAAGAACCTAGAATATGACATATTTTCAGTTGTTTCACACTTTTTTGTTATGTATATAATTCCACATGTGTTAATTCATAGTTTTGATGCCTTCAGTGTGAATCTACAATTTTCATAGTCATGAAAATAAAGAAAACTCTTTGAATGAGAAGGTGTGTCCAAACTTTTGGTCTGTACTGTATTTTCCCACCCTTTTGTTGATAATTTTACTTTAATTTATGTTCTTTCCTGGTTCCGTTAAAATACACTGGCGATAAAGGGAAGGGTTGGGGTTTTTGGGGAGGAAGTCAATCTCAGTGTGTGCTGTCATGGAGACTTCCAGGAAACCGGATTACCGGTGAGTGTAATACATTATATATATGTGTGTGTGTATATATATATATATATATATATATATTTATAATACTGGCCAAGATTCCCCCCAGTTCCAGGTGCCCCCCCCCCCCCAGCTGAGGAGAGGCCGACAACTGGACAATTATGTCCAGTTTCGGCCACTTCAAAGGACAGAGTAAGGATCCTCTGCCATTTGTTAACATCTCCGGCAGGGCTGGAGATGTTTTACATAACAGAGGTATGGGAAAAAAAGCTCCCCGTCCCCTCTGTATGGCACATGTCTCTGGTGCTGTAATTACAGCACCAGAGGTATGCGCGGGCGCTTCACAGGCGGGAGATTCAAATCTTTCCCCACCTGGAAGCACGCGCCAGGACACGCTGAAGTAACCCCTTTACTGCTGCTCTGCCTCCCTGCCATAGCCCACAGCTGCAGTGACCCAATACCCGGTAACCCTGGTATTGTATCCCTGCATTCCCTGCAGATGTACCCCCTACCCCTGAACCCTTGCATTGCTGGTGGTAATTAACCCTTGCATGACCACTCCCAGTAATCTACAGCTACATCCCTGCCTATATCCCTGGCCTGCATGTATTAACCCTTGCAGAGCCACCATTTGTGTTAACCCTGTAGAGACAGAGTGTAGCCAGGTGGGTGGGAGCTGCTGCTGAAATAACATGTGTATATGTAAGTGTATGTTTTAGATAGAGTTTGGGGTGGAATTGTGTATTATATTGTAAGATATTGTGTAGTGTAGCTAGGTGTGTAGTGTAGTGTTGTTAATATTACTGTGTGCGACTATAGGTATATATATTTATATGTCCTTTGATATAAATATATAGAATTATAGCACTAATTAGACTGTAAACTTGTTATTGTGTTAATAAATATACTTTATTGTTCATGACACAGCATATAGTCTTTTATAGTCACCGCCGTAGTAGTAATTTGCACGTAGTTCATGGAATTAGTTAGGGCAACAGAGAGGTAGTCTCTTTGTTCATCCCTGAGGGGGTGAACACCTGCCATACAGTATACCCGGGACAGGGCATCCATGTTTCCCTGCAATCGGCCTGCCCTGTGTTCCACGGAGAACTTAAAGTTCTGTAAGGACAGGAACCACCTGGTGACTCAGGCATTTCTCTCTTTGGCCTGGCTCATCCCATTGAGAGGGGAATGGTCAGTCACCAGGCGGAACTTTCTCCCTAACAAATAGTAGCAGAGAGACTCGAGTGCCCACTTGATAGCCAGGCACTCTCTCTCCACTATACTATACCTGGTTTCGGCTGGGGTGAGCTTGCGGCTTAAAAAGACAACAGGATGCTCCTCCCCGTTGACTTCCTGAGAGAGTGCAGCACCGAGGCCTCTGTCTGTACCACGAACTCCCTATTGAAGTCGGGCGTCACCAAAACCGGTAACCCGCACATGGCCTACTTCAAAGTGGAAAAAGCCTCTTCCGCCTGCTCATCCCAGTGAACCATCACTGATTTTTGTCCCTTCAAGAGCTCTGTCAATGGCTCGGCTATAGGGCAAAGTGGGGAACAAATCTCATGTAATAGCCTATCATTTCTGGGGCCAGTTTCTTATCGCCTCTATTTTGTTTACTTGGGGTTTGATCACTCCACCCCCAATGACATACCCCAGTTATTTTGTCTCCTCTAACCCTATTGTGCATTTTTTGGGGCTAGTGGTTAGTCCAGCTTTTCAAAGGGAGTCTTCTATAGCCTGTATTTTGGGCAGGTGACTTTCCCAGTCAGTACTGTGGATGACAATATTGTCCAGGTAAGCCGAAGTAGGCGCAGCACAATGTCCTTTGGAAAGTGGCAGGGGCGCCATGCAGACTCAAGGGTAACACCTTATACTGGTACAGCCTGTCATGGTCTTACCTTCTTGCTGTTCTCCTTCGTTTGACATGTGCTGGCGGCCATCTTGGTTTCTGGGTTTCTTGTAGCCTCCCACCCTGCGGCTTCTCCTTCCCACTGGGAGGAGCTGGATGCCTAGCTCATATATATAGGAGGTCTGTGGCTTCAGTTCCTTGCTTGGTCCTCCTGTGTGCACATGCTTCTAAGACTGCTGCTGCTTCTGGTTCCTGATCCTGGCCTCGTCTGACTACCCCGCTGGTTCCTGATCCTGGCTTTGTCTGACTACCCTTCTGGTTCCTGATCCTGGCTTCGTCTGACTACCCTTCTGGTTCCTGACCTCTGGCTTCGCAAGACCCTGCTCCGGTTTAGCCATCCGTTTGGACTTTTGCTTACAGCTTGATTTGCAATAAAGCCTTCTTATTTCCACGTATCTCTTGTTGTACGTCTGGTTCATGGTTCCTTGACATTAGGACCAAGCCATGAATTCTGACGGTACAGGGCCATCCTCGCTACCTACGCTGGTTGCCAGACTTGATCAGCAGGATCACCTGTTGGGTCGGTTCGCTGTGGCGTTGCAAACCCTGCTTGAACGCACGGCTCATTTCGCTTCCGTTGCCGATGGGTCGGTTGTCGCTCCTGGGCCCGCTCCTACTGCCGCTCCGGTTGTTGCGCCAGAGTCTACCCCGACACCTGTTGCTGCGCCTGCGGTGTCTCGGGGTATGACCGGTTCTGCCCCCCTTCCACAGCGCTTTGGGGGAGAGCCAACTCAGTGCCGAGGTTTCCTTAACCAGGTGGGCATTTATTTCGAGTTGCTGCCACATGCCTTTCCTACTGAGAGATCAAAGGTGGGCTTCTTGATCTCGCTGCTCTCGGACAAGGCCTTGGCCTGGGCCAGCCCTTTATGGGAGAACAACAATCCGGTGGTTGCCGAGTTTTCCGGTTTTGTTGCTTCTCTTCGGAAGGTATTCGATGTGCCGGCTCGTGCTGCCTCTGCTGCGAAGCTCCTTATGTCCATCAGACAGGGTTCACGATCCGTAGCTGAATACGCCATTGAGTTTCGTACCCTGGCAGCAGAGGTGGGCTGGAATAATGAGGCTCTGGTCGCTGCTTTCTCTCATGGTCTCTCGGATGCCTTGAAGGATGAGGTTGCAGCTAAGGACCTACCAGTGGAGCTCGAGTCTCTTATTTCTTTCCTGATTTTGATTGACACCAGACTCAGGGAGAGACCTTCCTTTAAGGAGAGCCTGCGGAGGTCTTCTAACAGATTGGCGCCTACGTTTGCTGTCCCACCCGTGCCTCCCTCTCCTCCCACGCCTCCTGGGGATGACTTGTCTGGGGGTGAACCCATGCAGCTGGGGTTTGCTCGCCTGTCCGAGGGGGAGAGGGTACTCCGGAGACGCGAGGGCCGATGCATGTACTGTGGTCTCGGTGGGCATTTTCGGTTGGCATGTCCGAACCGTCCGGGAAACGCTCGCACCTGAGATCCTGTCGGGGGCAGATCTTGGGTGGAGTCTCCTCGTCCCCGGTTTCCCGTGTTGACAAACCACTGATCACTGTTGTCCTCTCCTGGGTCGGGGGCTCGGTGACGACCCAGGCGTTGGTGGACTCTGGTGCTGGTGGTTTGTTCATTGATAGTGTGTTCGCTGCCGCCAATTCCATTCCACTGCAGCCTCGAGGTTCCCCACTGGCTCTTGAGGCGATAGACGGCAGACCCCTTCTGCCGCCACACGTTTCTCATGAGACCCTTCCAGTGGGGATAGCCATTGGTGCCGTTCACAGAGAGTCGTTCTGTCTCCAGGTTATTTCGTCTCCACACTACTCGGTGGTCTTGGGGTACCCCTGGCTCCAGAAGCATAATCCGACTTTCGATTGGAGATCGGTCGAGATCCTTTCGTGGTCACCGCAGTGTGGGGCTAGTTGCATCCATGGGCCTGTCAAGTTGCTGTGTACTTCCTCGGACTCTCTGTTGCCTCCTGAATACGAAGAGTACCGGGATGTATTCGATAAGGTGCGCGCGGTTGCCCTACCTCCGCACCGCCCATACGATTGTGCCATAGAGTTACAATCTGGTGCCGTTCCTCCTCGTGGCAAGGTCTATTCACTGTCGGTAGCGGAGAATGAGGCCATGGAGGAGTACGTGAGGGAGGCGCTTTCAGGCGGACACATCCGCAAATCCTCGTCCCCGGCAGGGGCTGGATTTTTCTTTGTGAAAAAGAAGGGCGGTGAGTTGAGGCCTTGCATCGATTACAGGGGTCTCAATCGCATCACGATCAAGAACGCTTACCCGATACCCTTGATTTCCGAGCTGTTCGATCGCCTCAAAGGGGCCACGGTCTTTACCAAACTCGACCTGAGGGCGGCATATAACCTGGTAAGGATCAAGGCGGGCGATGAGTGGAAGACCGCGTTTAACACCAGGACCGGTCATTATGAATCCTTGGTTATGCCCTTTGGGTTGTGCAATGCGCCCGCAGTCTTCCAGGAATTCATCAACGATGTTTTCCGTGACCTGTTGCAGCAGTGTGTGGTGGTCTATTTGGATGACATCTTGGTATATTCTGAATCCATGGAGGCCCACATTATGGATGTCAGACGAGTGTTGCAACGGTTACGAGAGAACAGGCTGTTCGGTAAGCTTGAGAAATGCGAATTTCACCGATCCCAGGTAACCTTCTTAGGTTACATCATTTCCGCTGAGGGGTTCTCCATGGATCCTGAGAAGGTTTCGGCTGTCTTACAGTGGCCCCAGCCCAGTGGTCTTCGTGCCCTGCAGTGCTTTTTGGGCTTCGCCAATTATTATCGGAAGTTCATCAGGGACTTTTCTATGCTAGCCAAGCCTCTCACGGATCTGACCAGGAAGGGCAGTAATTTCCAGGTCTGGCCGCTCGAGGCCATCCGAGCTTTTGAGGCTCTAAAGTCTGCCTTTGTGTCGGCTCCGATTCTGTCGCATCCCAACCCTGGGTTGCCCTTTGTCCTCGAGGTGGACGCGTCTGAGACGGGAGTAGGCGCCCTTCTGTCTCAGCGTAGAACACCAGAGGGTCCTCTGCTTCCTTGTGGGTTTTACTCCCGGAAACTGTCTTCCGCGGAGTGCAACTATCAGATTGGTGACAGGGAGTTATTGGCCATCGTGCAGGCCCTTAAAGAATGGAGGCACTTGCTCGAGGGTTCGGTGGTTCCGGTTCTCATCCTGACGGACCACAAGAATCTGACCTACATTTCTGAGGCCAAGAGATTGACACCACGTCAGGCCAGATGGGCTCTGTTCTTGTCACGTTTTAATTACGTGGTCTCCTACCTACCCGGTTCCAAGAACATCAGAGCGGATGCCTTATCACGGCAGTACTCCGAGCTGTCCGGGGAGGAGTCGATTCCGACTTCGGTCATACCTCCGAATCAGATCCTGGCCGCCATTCGCACCAGCCTGACCTCTCCCCTGGGTGAGCAGATTTTGGCGGCTCAATCTGGTGCTCCCTCTGGGAGACCCAACGGCAGATGTTTTGTGCCTGAGGAGTTGCGCACTCGGTTGTTGCGAACCTACCATAACTCCAAGGCCGCGGGGCATCCTGGAAAGAATCAGCTGTCCTGGGCTGTTTCACGTCTGTTCTGGTGGCCTTCTCTACGTTCCGACATCGCCGCATATGTAGCGGCATGCTCCGTTTGTGCCCAGAGTAAGTCCCCTCGGCACCTTCCGTTGGGCCTTTTGCAACCCATAGCCACCGGGGAGCGCCCATGGTCACACCTGGGGATGGATTTCATTGTGGACCTCCCTGCATCCCGAGGCCATACGGTCATTCTCATGATTGTGGATCGGTTTTCCAAAATGTGCCACTGTGTTCCTCTCAAGAAGTTACCCTCTGCACAAGAGTTGGCCACGATTTTCGCCAGGGAGGTCTTCCGGTTGCACGGTTTGCCCAAGGAGATTGTGTCGGATCGGGGGAGTCAGTTTGTGTCCAGGTTCTGGCGCGCCTTTTGCTCCCAGTTGGGGATTCATCTCTCTTTCTCCTCGGCCTACCACCCTCAGTCCAATGGGGCCGCAGAACGATCCAATCAGGCCTTGGAGCAATTCCTTCGTTGCTATGTCTCCGATCACCAAGACAATTGGGTTGACCTCCTGCCTTGGGCTGAGTTTGCCAGGAACACGGCGGTGAACTCTTCCTCTGGGACGTCTCCCTTCATGGCCAATTATGGGTTCCAACCTGCCGTGTTACCGGAGGTATTCTCTCCCCAGGATATTCCGGCTGTGGAGGATCACCTTTCCGTCCTACGTGCTTCTTGGGTACAGATCCAGAGGCCCCTTGAGGTCTCTGCGCAGCGCCAGAGACTCCAGGCTGATCGCAGACGAGCGCCCGCTCCTTCCTACCAGGTCGGAGACCGTGTATGGTTGTCCACCCGCAACCTCAACCTTCGAGTGCCCACTCCCAAGCTGGCGCCTCGCTTTGTTGGTCCCTTCCGAGTGCTTCGCAGGGTAAACCCGGTAGCCTATGCCCTTGCGCTTCCTCCTGGCATGCGGATCTCCAACGTGTTTCATGTCTCCCTGTTGAAGCCATTGGTGTGTAATCGTTTCACTTCCTCGGTTCCTCGGTCTCGTCCGGTCCAAGTGGGCAATCGTGAGGAGTATGAGGTGAGCAATATCCTGGACTCACGCCTGGTCCGCGGTCGGTTGCAGTTTTTGGTCCATTGGCGTGGTTATGGTCCAGAGGAGCGTTCCTGGGTTCCCTCCGCAGATGTCCATGCTCCTGCCTTGCTCCGAGCCTTCCACGCACGCTTCCTCAGAAACCGTTCCTTACTCCGCGGAGGAGGGGCCCTTGATGGGGAGGTACTGTCATGGTCTTACCTTCTTGCTGTTCTCCTTCGTTTGACATGTGCTGGCGGCCATCTTGGTTTCTGGGTTTCTTGTAGCCTCCCACCCTGCGGCTTCTCCTTCCCACTGGGAGGAGCTGGATGCCTAGCTCATATATATAGGAGGTCTGTGGCTTCAGTTCCTTGCTTGGTCCTCCTGTGTGCACATGCTTCTAAGACTGCTGCTGCTTCTGGTTCCTGATCCTGGCCTCGTCTGACTACCCCGCTGGTTCCTGATCCTGGCTTTGTCTGACTACCCTGCTGGTTCCTGATCCTGGCTTCGTCTGACTACCCTTCTGGTTCCTGACCTCTGGCTTCGCAAGACCCTGCTCCGGTTTAGCCATCCGTTTGGACTTTTGCTTACAGCTTGATTTGCAATAAAGCCTTCTTATTTCCACGTATCTCTTGTTGTACGTCTGGTTCATGGTTCCTTGACACAGCCCCTCCGGTGTGATGAAGGCCGTTTTCTCTTTAGCAGCCTCTGTTAAGGGTACCTGCCAGAACCCTTTGGGGAGGTCCAAAACTGAAAAATGCCAGGCTTGTCCTAACCTCTCATTCAGCTCGTTGTCATGGATGGTGTTACAGAAAACTAGAAGACACAAATGAAGATTCGACTGACTTGATCCAAAACTAAGGAACAAAAGGGTAAGCCCTGTAACAGCCCTAGCTCTCTCCCTTACTGCTCAGCCTATGCAAAAATCTCAATGGTATAAAATTGCATACCCTCGTTCCTCGACTGTATGACACCTGAACACCCTATAATAGTGAGGGGACATGACCACCGGCTCCCTACACTTAATACGGAGGGAGTCAGGGTCACCTAGGATCAAGCTCCCAGAAATAAAGAAACAGACTTATCTTGTGGATGCCGCAGTAACAGCTTCTAGCATCAGCACACTCCAGGAAGTTGTATAAACCGCAAGGTAAGGCAGTATGGGGAGGAGATATATAGGGAGGCAATCACTGCTAATAGATGACAGCTGGGAGAGGGAGGAGAGATGTCAAAACGAAAGCAAAACAAAAGAAGATCATGCAGAAGGTACTGAAGAACGTCTAACAGAATTTCTCAAAGATATGGTGGTGACACTAGTCTACTGTCACGCTGGGTAGGATACAAGATACAAAAACACACAGAAAACCACAAAACAAGCGTCTAGGACAGAAGCTGGGAATAAAGGTCACCTCCTGACAATTCCCTACCAGCTCTCCCTGGACTTCTGTGCCCACGTTCAGACCCTAAAGGTGGGAATAAACGTGCCCCCGTGCCTAAGGCTGTAGATTCCATAAAGTCCCTAAGATAGTGGGAAAGGGGGAAGAGGCAGTCTGCTTCCTCAGGACCTGGAGGAGGCAGGTGTCTCTCTAACAGCCTAGAGAGAACACACAAAAAGGAAACAAAAAAACAACTTATCTTGTAGCTGAGCAGAAACAGCAACTCCACCTTTCCTCAGAGCAAGATAGAAGCTATAATCCGCACAGGACATTGGGAAGTGGCGTAATTTAAACTCACACAAACGACCCCACCCAGTGCACCTGAAGGGAGGCAGATACAGCTCAACTCCAAACCAAAAACAAACAACTACACATGTGCTGCTAACCTGGCAGACCTCCGCACATAACCTGAGCAGGGCATGACATCTACCCGGGCATGGGATACGCGTGGAACTTGGATACCTTGTTTAATTTTCGAAAATCGTTAAAAAACCGCAATGTCCGGTTTGGGTATCAGTACTATAGGGCTGGCCCACTCACTTCTAGACTCCTCGATGACATCTAGTTGTAGCATTAGTTGTACTTCCTCAGAGATGGCCTGTCGCCTAGCCTTGGGTCCCCGGTAGGGCTGCACGATATGGGGATTTTGTGCGATTGCGATTAGGGCCCTAAAAATTGCGATAACGATATGCAATGCGATATTTTAAGGGAATTGTGCTAGAGGTCTATTTGCTTGGATTTTCAAGGCAAAAGCACATAGAAATTACTGATAATGCTGAAATTTAGTTATGCTTAACTCAAGAACTGAAATGCACAGTGTTTTTCAAAATAAAACATCTTTTACTAAATTAAATAACATATTTGCGTTACTGCAAAAGTACAAAATACAAAACTTGCCATTTTCTTAATAGCACTGCACAGAACAGATAAATAAAATAGAATAAATAGAAGAACATTTGTTCATTAAAATAACGACTTGCCTCCAGCTCCTCCTCCCTCCCCGCACTGTAACTGATGTATCGCCGGCCGCGCTGTGCAGCATAGCGGGCGGCGATACATCTGTGTCAGCCCCGTAAAAAGTCAACCATTGCTTTTTAAGACGCACTACCATTTCCACCCCACTTTTGGGGGGGAAAAAAGTTTGTCTTATAAAGCGAAAAATATGGTAATACAATTGCAGCATTTTTAGGTCGGCCAATTGGCGATTGCGATATGGCGATTTATTGCAATTGCGATGGCGATATATTGTACAGGCCTAGTACCCGGTATGGTTTCAACCAGACTTTGGCCTGAGGCTCAGTGACAATGTAATGCTGGGTTATGGAAGTGCCTTGAGGGAGGTCAGAGAACACATCCGTGTTCCTGCTAACGAACTCCCTGGCCTCCTGAGTCTGTTTAAAGGAGAGGCTGTCAGCAATCTTCACTGTGGCAACTGCTTCCCATACATCAGACTTAGGGGCCAGAACCTCTTCCCCTAAAAAACTCAGCCGCGGCTGTCCACCATCAGTACCAGAACCAAAACCAGATCTCCCGGGTTAAAGAACCGGACCCAAGCCTGACGATTATACACCTGCTTTGAGCTCGCTGAGCTGCCTTCATATGTTTCTTTACCAGAGGCAACGCGGTTTCCATACGTTCCTGCATCTGAGTGATGTATTCAACAACACTTTTATATGGTGTGGATTGTTGCTCCCACGCCTCTTTGGCTATGTTCAACAGACCACCTGGATGTCTGCCATATAGTAGTTCGAAGGGCGAGAACCCAGTAGAGGCCTCGGGCACTTCTTGCACTGCGAAGATAAGATAGGGCAGAAGGAGGTCCCAGTTCTTTCCATCCTTAGCTACTACTCGTTTTAACATAGTTTTTAACGTTTGATTAAACCTTTCTACTAGGCTGTCAGTTTGCGGGTGATAGACGGATGTCCGTATCTGTTTGATATTCAGCAACTTACAGAGCTCCCAATGACCTTGGACATAAAAGGAGTTCCCTGGTAGGTCAGAACCTCTTTGGGTATCCCCACTCATGAAAACATCTGTTTTGCTATGAGTTTGGCCAATGTATGTCGCAGTTGCACCGCCTCCGGGTACTAAGTGGTGTCGTCCAGTACGACCAAGATGTGTTGGTGCCCCCTGTGACGCTTTGCGATCTCGGCAATACCGATTACCGAAGGAATCGCAAATGCATCCTGTTTTAAAATTACAGAATCACAAGAGCCCTCTCATTCACACAAAGAGTTAAAACTCTCTCAACCCAGAAGTTAATTCACCTTCCCAGCTCCAAAAGATTCTTCCTGACCCTAGGAGAAACCCCTGCCAGGTTAAGTATCTATCAATCTGATATTATCTTGACAAAACCCCATAAAAGTGCCCTCTCTCTAGTCTGAGTGGCCTCTGCTCAACAGGGGTCTTAACACCCTTAAACCTGGTCAGAAACTTCAAAAGAGAAAAACAGATCCTTATCACGCAGCTGGTTGGTACAAGAAAGGAGAGGACCTTAAAGTCACCTCCAATCCATAGATTGCATATTTTTCCCATATTTTCTTCATATTTCATGAAGAAAATACTGAATGAACAATCTCTTCCAAAATGGTTAAGGTTATTCTCCCACACCTTCCAGGAAATCCGCAAGCAAATTGGAGACTCCTTCTTCGAGATATAAACGTTCTCAGGCACACAGTATTGTCTTCAAGTCATATTTGGTATCAGATGATTCGTAAGGTTATACTGATTATAAATATGAATTATATGTCTTAATTTGACCTACGGGTACGGAGAGACTGGCAAATCAAGGATTCTGCCCGATTTTCTCTCTCTGGGGCAAGAAATGCCCCCTGTTCCAAGGCTGTATTTGTGCGTGTCATAGCCACTCCCAGCTCTAGAGTGGGTAAAACACAGTGACCCACTCATGTCCTGGTCCTTGCTCTACCATCTAAAGTCGAATAAAATCACGACCGCCCCCTGGACATGGGCACCCCGCCATCTTGGATTATTCCTTGCAAAGACTTTATCTTTTACTGGACTCTACCACGGTAATTGTGAACTAACGGACATTCAATTCCCTTTCATCTCTTACTTATTTCTATCCAACCAATCTGTTCGACTGGGGTATATTTGCCTGTCAATTTTAATGTATATTTCTGTGTGTAGTTTTTATAATAAAACTAATGATTTAATCGTTCCAGTTTTGCCCTTGTTACCTGATTATTTAGTCTATGCTAAGAACTCTGTCCTCAGAAGAGACAGCATTGTCTTATTTTTATAAATTGTTGATTTGTTAGCTAGGTTGCAAATAACCGTTTCTTTCCATTAGGAATAGCTAGCTGGGGTCTCTTCGCCCCGATTCAATACGAAGATCGGTGGCAGAAAATAAATTAGATTTCCAGCGCAAAATCGATAATTTTATTTTAACCGATTGTACATACAATCGCAATTGTATCATGTATGGGCACACCAACCAATCTGAAACCTTTACTGTGCTCAGTCAGGGCCGGTGCAAGGATTTTTGCCAACACAAGTGAAGCTACATTTTGGTACTACTATAGGAGCAATGGGGAGACATCAGCTTCTCTCCTGGGCGTTCCTTCTCCCTGGCTGTAGTGCTGCCCAATCGCATTGCAGAGCGTCACAGCCAGGTAGAAGGTGATATATTTTTTTCCTCCTGAGCACCCGAGCACAATGGAAGTCAATGGGAGAACCCGAGCATTAAACCACGCACCCCCTGCTCTGAAGAGGAAAGGGTGTCTGGTTTACAGAAAAAGGTTAGAAATTGATAGAAACACCACCAAAATGGTTTGGAAACAGCATGGGGAGGATGTCTGGATGCATCTTGGACTCCTATTACCTAAAGGGTTTATCGCGAATATTCTAGTCACAAATTTTTATCGCAAATTATGTTTCAGCTGAAAAACAAGCAGATTCAGCTAATTTGCATATGCCCATGATTATGCAAGTGATTTTACATGACAAAACTGTATAGAAAGGTTATTAAATATTATGTTAGGACAATCAGAAAACTATCAGACAATGGGGGCATATCCTAGCGATATGCCCCCATTATCTCAGATGGGAAAACCCCTTTAAACCAGACACCCCCTGCTCTAAAGAGGAGAGGGTGTCTGGTTTACAGAAAAAGGTTAGAAATTTAAGGAAACACCACCAAAATGGTTTGGAAACAGCATGAGGAGGACGTCTGGATGAATTTTTGACTCCTATTACCTATAAGTGTTGATTGCGAATATTCTAATGCAAATGGTGTTTCAGCTGAAAAACTAGCAGATTAAGCTCATTTGCATATGTCCACGATTATGCAAAGGAGTTTACGTGACAAAACTGTATAGAAAGGTTATTGAATATTATGTTAGGACAATCAGAAAACTTTTTGTCACCCTAATGATAATGATATAGGTGCACAAATCCACCCAAGTCATCCAACAGTTATGAAGCAACTTTGAGGCTTACTGGCTCTCAGTCAGATGAGAGCCGGTTTTGAATGTCTCATAGTGCACAAGGCTGCCATTGTAAGGTGTGTTGACTGTGTCTGTCACATGGGTAGATTGTTGGCTAGCACAGACCTGTCTTTTGGCATATAGCCTTTGTGTGGTTGTCTATTGTATGTGATAGGTAATGGGAGTCCAAGATGCATCCAGACATCCTCCCCATGCTGTTTTCAAACCATTTCGGTGGTGTTTCCATCAATTTCTAGCCTTTTTCTGTGAACCAGACACCCTCTCGTCTTCAGAGCAGGGGGTGCCTGGTTTAATGCTCGGGTCTCCCATTGATTTTCATTGTGTTTAATTGTGCTTGAGCACACACAGTATTCGGTCGAACACTGCGATGTGCCGAGAATAGCAATGCTCGAGCCGAACTGCTGTTCGGCCGAGTATGTTCGCTCAACACTAAATGCTATTAATCACTGATAACATCTCCCTGTGTACAACTATCAGTGACTGACAGCTATCTGTATACACAATTACAAAGAGAATGCTATCACTGATAACATCTCCCTGTGTACAACTATCAGTGACTGACAGCTACCTATGTATACACACTTACACAGAGAATGCTATTAATCACTTATAACATCTCCCCTGTGTGCAACTATCAGTGACTGACAGCTACCTATGTATACACACTTACACAGGAGGATGCTATCAATCACTGAGAACACCTCCCCGTGTACAACTATCAGTGACTTACAGCTACCTATGTATACACACTTACACAGAGAATGCTATTAATCACTTATAACATCTCCCCTGTGTGCAACTATCAGTGACTGACAGCTATCTATGTATACACACTTACACAGGAGGATGCTATCAATCACTGAGAACACCTCCCCGTGTACAACTATCAGTGACTTACAGCTATCTCTGTATACACACTGACAAAGAGAATGCTATAAGTCACTGATAAAACCTTCTTGTACAGATATCAGTGACTGACAGCTATCTACATATACACACCTATACTTACACAGAGAATGCTGTGAAACACTGATAACACCCAGTGGTGTGCCAAGGGTGTTTGGCTCCCGGGGCGGGTCCTTTCTCTGGCACCCCCTCCCCAATACTTTAAAAATATACCCCCTACCAGTAGAATTGCCCTCATTGTACAACCTTCACAGTAGTTTTGTACAGATGTGTGCCCCCTCACAGTAGTTATGCCCATATTGTGCCCTCTCAGAGTAGTTATGCCCTCTCTGTGCCCCTTTCACAATTGTAATGCCCTCTTTGTGCCCCCTTCACAGTAATTATCCCTATTGTGCCCCCTTCACAGTAATAATCCCCATTGTGCCCCTTCATAGTAATAATCCCCATTGTGCCCCCTTTATAGTAATAATGCCCACTATGCCCTCTTCACAGTAATAATGCCCACTGTGCCCCTTCATAGAAATAATGCCCATTGTCCCCCTTCACAGTAATAATGTCCATTGTGCCCCCTTAATAGTAGTAATACCCACTGTGCTAATAATGCCCTCTGTGCCCCCTCCATAGTAGAAATCCCCATTGTGCCCCCTTCACAGTAATAATGCCCATTGTGCCCCCTTCACAGTAATAATGCCCACTGTGCCCCCTTTGCAGTAATAATGCCCTCTGGCTCTGTGCCTCTTCCATAGTAGAAATGCCGATTGTGCCCCCTTCACATTAGTAATGGCCTCTGTGCCCCTTCCATAGTAGTAATGCCCTCTGTGCCCCCAGCTGTTTGAAGAGAGGGCAGCTCTCATATGAGAGCTGCTTTCTCTGTTCTGTTCACCTGCTCACCGTAGCGGACAACCCCTTTAAAGATATACTTGGAAAATATTACATACAGCGCTACAGAACATACAGGATAATACAGCCCCACATATGTACCTCTTACATCCAGTGATTTCTCTTCTCTGATGCAGATATTCTCTTTCCTCTTCTTCTCCTGTTAGACCAGACCACCATGGTGACTTCTTTCAGCCATGCCTCGTCTCTGCAGAGTTTAACAAACAGACATCTTACTTTCCTACTTTTCCATCATCCTCCCACCTTCTCAATACCCCATCCTGCCACCCCTAATACTGTGTCCAATGTGCTCCCCAATAGTTTCCTGCAGAAACAGTCCCCCTGTAAATCCTGGGACCACACAGATAGTGCGTCAGTACAAAATCACCCCTTTATATTGTGCGCTAGTGATAAAAAAAAATAAAAAACACACCTTTCTTTCAGATCAGACCCCATATAAAACCCTAAATGAGATCCCCAGTCTCAAACCAAACCCCCTTTAGACCTCTATGTCAGACCCCATATAAGACCCCAGTTTTAAACCTCAGATCAGACCCCCATTAGACCTGTAGACCCCCCAGTCAGACCTTCAGACCCCCATTAGACCACCAGACCCCAATCAGACCCCCCAGTCAGACCTGCAGACCCCAATCAGACCCCCATTAGACCTCTAGACTCCCCAGTCAGACCTCCAGGCCCCCAATTAGACCCCCCATTAGACCTCTAGACACCCCAGTCAGACCTCCAGACCCCCAATCAGACCCCCCATTAGACCTCCAGACCCACAATCAGACCTTCAGAACCCAAATCAGACCCCATTAGACCTCCAGACCCCCTAGTCCAGGCATCCTCAAACTGCGGCCCTCCAGCTGTTGCAAAACTACAACTTCCAGCATGCCCGAACAGCCTACAGGTATCAGCCTACAGCAGGGAATTGTGGGAGTTGTAGTTTTACAACAGCTGGAGGGCCGCAGTTTGAGGATGCCTGCCCTAGTTAGACTTCCAGACCCCCATTAGACCAGTACAGACCCCCAGTCAAACCAGGACACAGCCTCGCCGGTCCTGAGAAGAGCAAGCAGGAGGAGGGGTAAGTACTGTACAGCGCTCACAGCGCTTCTCTCTCTCTCCTCCTGCAGACTGGTTAGCGCTTCCATTATGGAAGCGCTCATTATTATTCCCTTTATAAGATGCACTGTATCTCATGAAGGGAAAAGCAATGAGCGTTTCCATCTGTATTGATGGAAGCGCTCATTGCTTCTGTTTTGGCACCCCCCTGAGAGCCGGCACCCGGGGTGGACTGCCCCCCATGGGCACGCCACTGATAACACCTCCCCCAATTGCAACTCTCAGAGACTGAAAGCTATCTATGTATACACACTTACATATAGAATGCTATCAATCACTTATAACAGCTCCCCCATGTACAACTATCAGTGACTGACAGCTATCTATGTATACATACTTACACAGAGAATGCGATCAATCACTGATAACACCTCCCCTGTATACAACTATCAGTGACTGACAGCTATCTATGTATACATGCTTAAACAGAGAATGCGCTCAATCATTGATAACACCTCCCCTGTATACAACTATCAGTGACTGACAGCTATCTATGTATACATGCTTACACAGAGAATGCTATCAATCACTGATAACACCTCCCCCGTGTACAACTATCAGTGACTGACAGCTATCTATGTATAGACACTTACACAGAGAATGCTATCAATCACTGATAACACCTCGCCCATGTATAACTATCAGTAAATGACAGCTATGTATACACACTTACACAGAGAATTCTATCAATCACTAATAACATTTCCCTGTGTACAGCCATCAGTGACTGACAGCTTGTCTATGTATACACACTTACACAGAGAATGCTATCAATCACTGATAACACCTCCCCTGTACACAATTATCAGTAACTAACAGCTTATCTATGTATACACACCTACACAGAGAATGCTAATAGTGTTGATCGAGCACCAAAGTGCTCGGGTGCTCTGGCCGAACAAATCGGGATGGTTGGGGGCTCTACCGAGTACCCGAGCACAATGGAAGTCAACGAGAGAACCCTAGCATTAAATGGGTATTCCCATCTCAGACAATGGGAGCATATTGATAGGCTATGCCCCTATTTTCTGATAAGGGCGGGTCCCATTGCTGGGACCCGCACCTACAACGAGAACAAAGCGGGGAGCGCTGTGGCTGGAGGACCCCGTATTTTCTGGGGTCCGTCCACCACCAAGCCCTGCTCCCATAGAAGTGAATGGAAGTGCACCAGGCATGTGCGGCCCATGCTCCCATTCATTTCTATGGGGCAGATGGCAATATCTGAGCCAGTGCTCTGCTTTTTTCGGCGGCCCCATAGAAATGAATAAAGGGCGGCTATGCATGCGCAGTGCGCCTCCCGTTCATTTCCCAGCTCCGTTCTCATTGTAGGTGCGGGTCCCAGTAGTGGGACCCGCACCTATCAGACAATGGGGGCATATCCTAGTGATATGCCCCCATTGTCTGAGATGGGAAAACCCCTTTAAGCCAGGCACCCCCTGCTCTAAAGAGAAGAGGGTGTCTGGTTTACAGTAAAAGGTTAGACATTTATGGAAACAACACCAAAATGGCTTGGAAACAGCATGGGGAGGACGTCTGGATGCATTTTTGACTCCAATTACCTATTAGTGTTGATCGCGAATATTCAAATTGCGAATTTGTATCGCAAATTTTCCATGCAAATGGTGTTTCAGCTGAAAAACAAGCAGATTCAGCTAATTTGCATATGCCCATGATTATGCAAAGGAGTTTACATGACAAAACTGTATAGAAAGGTTATTGAATATTATGTTAGGACAATCAGAATTTTTTTTGGCACCCTAATGATAATGATATAGGTGCACAAGTCCACCCAAGCCATCCAACAGTTATGAAGCAACTTTGAGGCTTACTGGCTTTCAGTCAAATGAGAGCCGGTTTTGAATGTCTCATAGTGCACAAGGCTGCCATTGTAAGGTGTGTTGACTGTGTCTGTCACATGGGTAGATTGTTGGCTAGCACAGACCTGGCTTTTGGCATATAGTCTTTGTGTGGTTGTCTATTGTATGTCATAGGTAATGGGAGTCCAAGATGCATCCAGACATCTTCCCCATGCTGTTTCCAAACCATTTCAGTGGTGTTTCCATCAATTTCTAGCCTTTTTCTGTGAACCAGACACCCTCTCTTCTTCAGAGCAGGGGGTGCCTGGTTTAATGCTCGGCTCTCCCATTGATTTTCATTGTGTTTAATTGTGCTTGAGCATACACAGTATTCAGTCGAACACTGCGATGTGCCGAGCATAGCGATGCTCGAGCCGAACTGCTGTTCGGCAGAGCATGTTCGCTCAACACTAAATGCTATTAATCACTGATAACATCTCCCTGTGTACAACTATCAGTGACTGACAGCTATCTGTATACACAATTACAAAGAGAATGCTGTCAATCACTGATAACACCTCCCCTGTGTACAACTATCAGTGACTGACAGCTACCTATGTATACACACTTACACAGAGAATGCTGTCAATCACTGATAACACCTCCCCTGTGTACAACTATCAGTGACTGACAGCTATATATGTATACACACTTACACAGAGAATGCTATCAATCACTGATAACACCTCCCCCGTGTACAACTATCAGTGACTGACAGCTATGTATGTATACACACTTACACAGAGAATGCTATCAATCACTGATAACATCTCCCTGTATACAACTATCGGTGACTGACAGCTATCTATATATACACACTTACACAGAGAATGCTATTAATCACTGATAACATCTCCCTGTGTACAACTATCAATTACTGACAGCTATCTATGTATACACACTTACACAGAGAATGCTATTAATCACTAATAACACCTCCCCTGTGTGCAGCTATCAGTGACTTACAGCTATCTCTGTATACACACTGACAAAGAGAATGCTATTAGTCACTGATAAAACCTCCTTGTACAGATATCAGTGACTGACAGCCATCTATATATACACACTTATATTTACACAGAGAATGCTGTGAAACACTGATAACACCCAGTGGCGTGCCAAGCGTGTTTGGCACCCTGGGCGGATCTTTTCTCTGGCACCCCCTTCCCAATACTTTAAAAAAATTGTACCCCCTCACAGTAGAATTGCCCTCATTGTACAACCTTCACAGTAGTTTTGTACAGATATGTGCCCCCTCACAGTAGTTATGCCTATATTGTGCCCTCTCAGAGTAGTTATGCCCTCTCTGTGCCCCTTTCACAATTGTAATGCCCTCTTTGTGCCCCCTTCACAGTAATAATCCCCATTGTGCCCCCTTCATAGTAATAATCCTCATTGTGCCCCCTTTATAGTAATAATCCCCATTGTGCACCCTTTATAGTAATAATGCCCACTGTGCCCCCTTCACAGTAATAATGCCCACTGTGCCCCCTTCATAGTAATAATGCCCACTGTGCCCCCTTCATAGTAATAATGCCTACTGTGCCCCCTTCATAGTAATAATGCCAATTGTCCCCCCTTTACAGTAATAATGCCCATTGTGCCCCCTTAATAGTAATGACCACTGTGCTAGTAAGGCCCTCTGCGCCCCCTCCATAGTAGAAATCCACATTGTGCCCCCTTAACAGTAATAATGCCCACTGTGCCCCCTTTGCAGTAAAAAATGCCCTCTGGCTCTGTGCTCCCTCCATATTAGAAATGCTCATTGTACCCCCTTCACATTAGTAATGCTCTCTGTGCCCCCTCCATAGTAGTAATGCCCTCTGTGCCCCCTCCATAGTAGTAATGCCCTCTGTGCCCCCAGCCCCCAGCTGTTTGAAGAGAGGGCAGCTCTCATATGAGAGCTGCTTTCTCTGTTCTGTTCACCTGCTTACCGTAGCATTTGCAGTGATGAGCAGGTAAACAGAGCAGAGAAGGCAGCGCTCATAGAAACAAAAAAGCGGACAACCCCTTTAAAGACATACTTGGAAAACATTACATACAGCGCTACAGAACATAAAGGATAATACATCCCCACATATGTACTTCCTACATCCAGTGATTTCTCTTCTCTGATGCAGATATTCTCTTTCTTCTTCTTCTCCAGTTAGATCAGACCACCATTGTGATTATTTCAGCCGTGCCTCGTCTCTGCAGAGTTTAACAAACAGACATCTTACTTTCCTACTTTTCCATCATCCTCCCACCTTCTCAATACCCCATCCTGCCACCCCCAATACTGTGTCCACTGTGCTCCCCAATAATTTCCAGCAGAAACAGTCCTCCTGTAAATACTGGGACCACACAGATAGTGCGTCAGTACAAAAACACCCCTTTATATTGTGCGCTAGTAATAAAAATAAAATAAAAAACACCTTCCTTTCAGATCAGACTTTTGTATTTTTGAGGATTAATTTTATTATTGAACAACAACCATGTTCTCAATGAACCTAAAAAACTCATTAATATCAAAGCTGAATATTTTTGAAAGTAGTTTTTAGTTTGTTTTTAGTTTTAGCTATTTTAGGGGGATATCTGTGTGTGCAGGTGACTATTACTGTGCATAATTATTAGACAACTTAACAAAAAACAAATATATACCCATTTCAATTATTTATTTTTACCAGTGAAACCAATATAACATCTCAACATTCACAAATATACATTTCTGACATTCAAAAACAAAACAAAAACAAATCAGTGACCAATATAGCCACCTTTCTTTGCAAGGACACTCAAAAGCCTGCCATCCATGGATTCTGTCAGTGTTTTGATCTGTTCACCATCAACATTGCGTGCAGCAGCAACCACAGCCTCCCAGACACTGTTCAGAGAGGTGTACTGTTTTCCCTCCTTGTAAATCTCACATTTGATGATGGACCACAGGTTCTCAATGGGGTTCAGATCAGGTGAACAAGGAGGCCATGTCATTAGATTTTCTTCTTTTATACCCTTTCTTGCCAGCCACGCTGTGGAGTACTTGGACGCGTGTGATGGAGCATTGTCCTGCATGAAAATCATGTTTTTCTTACCTTGCAGACTTCTTCCTGTACCACTGCTTGAAGAAGGTGTCTTCCAGAAACTGGCAGTAGGACTGGGAGTTGAGCTTGACTCCATCCTCAACCCAAAAAGGCCCCACAAGCTCATCTTTGATGATACCAGCCCAAACCAGTACTCCACCTCCACCTTGCTGGCGTCTGAGTCGGACTGGAGCTCTCTGCCCTTTACCAATCCAGCCACGGGCCCATCCATCTGGCCCATCAAGACTCACTCTCATTTCATCAGTCCATAAAACCTTAGAAAAATCAGTCTTGAGATAATTCTTGGCCCAGTCTTGACGTTTCAGCTTGTGTGTCTTGTTCAGTGGTGGTCGTCTTTCTGCCTTTCTTACCTTGGCCATGTCTCTGAGTATTGCACACCTTGTGCTTTTGGGCACTCCAGTGATGTTGCAGCTCTGAAATATGGCCAAACTGGTGGCAAGTGGCATCTTGGCAGCTGCACGCTTGACTTTTCTCAGTTCATGGGCAGTTATTTTGCGCCTTGGTTTTTCCACACGCTTCTTGCGACCCTGTTGACTATTTTGAATGAAACGCTTGATTGTTCGATGATCACGCTTCAGAAGCTTTGCAATTTTAAGAGCGCTGCATACCTCTGCAAGATATCTCACTATTTTTGACTTTTCTGAGCCTGTCAAGTCCTTCTTTTGACCCATTTTGCCAAAGGAAAGGAAGTTGCCTAATAATTATGCGCACCTGATATAGGGTGTTGATGTCATTAGACCACACCCCTTCTCATTACAGAGATGCACATCACCTAATATGCTTAATTGGTAGTAGGCTTTCGAGCCTATACAGCTTGGAGTAAGACAACATGCATAAAGAGGATGATGTGGTCAAAATACTCATTTGCCTAATAATTCTGCACTCCCTGTAAAACCCTAAATGAGATCCCCCAATCCCAGACCAAACCCCCTTTAGACCTCTATGTCAGACCCCATATAAGACCCCAGTTTTAACCCTCAGATCAGACCCCCATTAGACCTGTAGACCCCCAGTTAGACCTTCAGACCCCCATCTTGATTATCGCTTGCATATCTTGTGTTCTTGGGGGCCTCATGTTCGAGTTTCGCCTAAGGCCTCACAAAGTCTAGAGTCGCCTCTGGTTCACTTCAGATGGAAAAAAATGATGAATATTCTAAAATATGAATATTTAGCACTATATTGAATATAGTGGTATATATTAGTTTTTTAGAATATTCGTCATTTTTTTTCTATCTGAAGTCATGATTCCTCCCTGCTTCTTGCTTGTGGGCCAATGAGTCATTGGCCCACAAGCAACTTAAGCAGGGAGGAATCATGACTTCAGATGGGGAAAAAAATGACGAATATTCTAAAAAAAACTAATATATAACACTATATTCAATATAGTGCTACTTATTCGTATTTTAGAATATTCATACATTTTTTCCATCTGAAGTGAACCAGAGGCGACTCTAGACTTTGTGAGGCCTTAGGCGAAACTCGAACATGAGGCCCCCAAGAACACAAGATATGCAAGCGATAATAAAGATCAACTACAATCAAAAACACTTGGTATAGTATCCGTAGTCTGTCTATTAAATGTGCAATACATTTGTCAGCATTGTTTTAAGGGAAAATAAATACTCTTACAACATATGTGTGTATTTAACATGTTTAATATGGCAATTACTATGTACCCAATTTTAATAATAAATCACCTTTCTTTGGATGAGGATGCAAACAGTAAAACATAGAAAAATTTAACATAGCATACTGCCTCAACAGTGCATGGGATAGAACAGGTACAAAGTGCAATTTTCATCTCTATGGGAGAGACAGAGATACAGTGTTCATGTTTCTCCGACTCTCCCAAAGAGATACATGGAGGGGGCTTGCTGACCACAGCTTCAGACTGTGGTCAACAGTATTCCGGCAGAGGATTACCTGGGCACCAGGCAGGAGATCACGGGGGGTCCCAGTGGTCGGACCCCTGCGATCATAGACTTATATCCTATCCTGTGGATAGGGGATAACAATTAAAGTATCACAGTTTCCTTTAACAAGAAAGAATATCAATAACTTAAAATACCAAGCATCCAAAAAAGTAACAAACTTAAACAACAATATACAACAATAAATAACATAAAACGTAAAAGGGGGGAAAATCCCTGAGTTTTAAGAAATGATCACAAAATATGTGCTTAATCACAGTTGGGGCTCATACACAAGCCTCCTTGAGGTGTTACCAGTTGTAAACTTTAAAAGGACCACATCTTTGAGTCAGCACAAGCTGAATTTTAAAACATTCTCCTACATTTTGCTGTTGTAAATTCATTCATCACATCTGAATAATTCAATTTTGAAAACAGATCATGTTGAATGGACAAAATTGCCAGGGCAGATAATCTCTCTTGGCTCATAGTTGATCTGAGGTAGGTTTTTATTAATTTAGTTTTGAAAAGCTCCTCTCTGCCGATGCAACAGTAACTGGAATTGTTAAGATGACTCTTAATGCTACATTAATGTTTGGATAAACAGCAGTTAAGTTTTTATCAATGAGGTATTTCAAAGACCCGCAAATATCCAATTTTTGAGGTATAGTACGAGTACACATTCGTAGCTCTTCGTACAATTCTAGACCCCGTACGTCAGAATCAGAAGAACTGGGTAAAGTAAGTCGTGTTTCTAGTTCTTTGCAGTTTTGTAAAAGGTCTTCATCAGATTTCATGCATAAAGATGAGATGTCATATAAGAAACCAAAATTGTTAACATAGCCTTTTAAACCTTCAAACCGAGGCGCAGCACTAGTGCGAATCTTGTCAACAATAATGTTGAAGTATTCTGCTCTGAATTTGTCTGCGGGTTTAACAACTGGTTCATCTGGGCCTTCATAGTCAAACAATCTTTTGGCCCTGCATATCCGCAGTCGAAATTCTTTTGAAATGTCCAATTCTTCAGCTATTTCGCTGGCAGCAACAATTGCAGAAGTAAAGCCATTTTGTCTATAATCTTCCAACCAGCGAAGGAATTCTTCCAAATGCTACAATGATGTATCTAACTGCATAGTAGACTTTTGTCATACCTTGCTGATCATGTTAATTTTCACCAAAATCTGATACCACACAACTAATGTTAGTACAAACTCGTATGACAAAATTTCTTCTTGTAGTGAATTACATTCACTACAGAATGCAGGATCATTGTTTTTCTGTGCCATCTCTTCCAGACACTCAGCGATTTCTTTTAGTTGGTAACGAACAGCCTTTACACTCTCAACTCTGCATTCCCATCTAGTGTCAGATAATGGCTTGAGGGTAATAGTAACCTTCTCTTTCAAAGCAGCTCACCTATTGGATGAGCCAGAAAATAATATGTACAGTCGTTGCAAAACCCCCAAAAATAGTTTGGCTTTTGAACAAGATGCTGCTGCATCGCCAAGTACCAAATTCCAACTGTGACATCCACAGGGTGTAAAAAAGGGTAAAGGATTTATATTTATTATCCTGGTTTTGACACCACTCTTCTCTCCCTGCATATTAGTACCATTATCATATCCCTGTCCTCTACAGTTTTTGATGTCCAAACCAGATTGTTCAATTTCCAGGAGTATGGTTTTTGCCAACTCTTCAGCTGTAGTTTTTTTCCACTGGTATAAATCCAATGAAATGTTCTTCAATGTCTCCTGACTTTGCATCAACATGGCGCAATATCACAGTCATCTGTTCAATGTGACCGATGTCTCTAGGCAATCAAGAATGATTGAGTAATATTTTGCCTGGAGAATCTTTTCAATAACTGTTTGCTTGACAAGTTTGGCCATTGAAAGAATATTATTCTTCTCTCTATGCACCGTGATTCCTTTCTGTGTCCCCGAAGACAGACGTCTGGAGAACGTGTCAATGACAGCCATTAGTGCAATTAATTCATTTTGCCCAAGTAATGGTTGTGTACACGTTTATCGTCTATCCTCAGTGCTCACGAAGAACAGGATCAAATCTTGCACAATGTTTAATTAGATCTATACGATTTCCACTTGTCTCTTCTTCTAAATTATCCCTGTGACCTCTAAATAATAAGTTGTGAGATGCCAAAAACTGCACTGTGGCTAGAAGCCATTCTAGAATTTCCAGCCAACGCTGTCTTTCAAGCAGTATATGCTTCTGTATTGATGCATCAATAGTTTTCCCACATCTAAATATTTTTTCAGCTTCCATCCATTTAAGAATGTTCTCTAAATGGTCAGAACTATTTTCATGAAGACTCAGTTGACTGCTGAGGTTCTTCCAGTCACTGCAGCCACCAGACACAAAAGCTTTCCGTGATACTGAGAATAGTCGACAGGGAAAACAGAAAACACAGTCCTTCTGTTTAGAGTAAACCAGCCAGCGCCTGTCTTGGGTTTCCTTGTTGCTAAGAATACGAAGGTAATGAAAGTTGTAAAAATGTCTTTTTGTACTGTCTAACGGGAAAGTTACATTCTCTTCCCTGATTGGTCCTTTCTGGATATAACATATTCTGTCTTTATCGTCCACTGCGAAATTCCATTCCCCAGGATCATAACTAAAAGGCTGATGACTAGACTCTGAATGGTCAGAACCAGAATCGAGGATTTTCTGCAACTCCTTCCTCAGTGCTGCACAAAATGTTTTGATGTTCAGTCTGACCAGAGGGGCTTGGCTGTGAATCATCTTTCTCAGCCAAACCGGATTCCACCTGTTCATGTTCAGGTACCTCTTCAACTGCAGTTATCTTCCCTGTCTTTAAAAATGTATGCATAGAGCCACGTAATTCTTCTTTGTATTCCTCAAAAGCAATATTCTTTTTTTGGAAGAACGTGTGACGTACAGCGGCTCACCCCTGTTGCGTATGGGTAGGTGCTCACCCTCAGGTCCTACCCTCAGGACCCAGAAGAAATAATGGAGAATAAGAAAAATGAGGGGGCACACTCAAGAGGGATCACTGGATAAAGTGTAGATAATTGTGTTTAATAATATTTTAAGAACATACCCTTAAAAGCATTAAAACATACATAAAGCAAAAACAAAAAGTGCAAGATTTCACTGGTGGTATTAATCTCAGTGAGAGTTCTTTCCACAGAGGTATAGGATTAAGGCCTGTGACGTTAGAGCGATAGTATCAGCCCTATGGCTCAGTCCTAGTGGAGCGCTGATGATGTTAATGTCTCTTTATCCAGTATGCTGAGTATGCAGCAGTATATATCAAATTGGAGACTGTGCTCCCGTGTTTAACAAGATGTATGGCAGGTTGGAGACTATGCTCCCGTACTTACAGTCTCTTGTCGCTTGCGGTATTTCCGATCACCCCTCCTGACTGAATCCTCACAGCATTGATGTTTCAGGTTGCCGTACACTCACAGCGTCCCGTGCAGTGTGTTCGGTCAAGACGTGGCGTCCCACGTGACCTAGTAGTCTGGGGTGCCGGCTAAACGCTGAGCTGACGTCACTGGATTGATATTGCACTGACGTCAGTAATGTGCGACTCGTGCTCCGGTTTGATGCAGGAGAAAGATCTCGTATAGCGATGTCTTTAAAGTATAGATGTTTCTTGTTTTTTCCTGGAATCCACGCTCACTCTGTCTCTGCCAGACGCGTTTCTGGGTCATACACCCCTTCCTCAGTGGCCAACTGAGGAAGGGGTGTATGACCCAGAAAACGCGTCTGGCAGAGACAGAGTGAGCGTGGATTCCAGGAAAAAACACGTGGGACGCCACGTCTTGACCGAACACACTGCACGGGACGCTGTGAGTGTACGGCAACCTGAAACATCAATGCTGTGAGGATTCAGTCAGGAGGGGTGATCGGAAATACCGCAAGCGACAAGAGACTGTAAGTACGGGAGCATAGTCTCCAACCTGCCATACATCTTGTTAAACACGGGAGCACAGTCTCCAATTTGATATATACTGCTGCATACTCAGCATACTGGATAAAGAGACATTAACATCATCAGCGCTCCACTAGGACTGAGCCATAGGGCTGATACTATCGCTCTAACGTCACAGGCCTTAATCCTATACCTCTGTGGAAAGAACTCTCACTGAGATTAATACCACCAGTGAAATCTTGCACTTTTTGTTTTTGCTTTATGTATGTTTTAATGCTTTTAAGGGTATGTTCTTAAAATATTATTAAACACAATTATCTACACTTTATCCAGTGATCCCTCTTGAGTGTGCCCCCTCATTTTTCTTATTCTCCAATATTCTTTTTTTGTGACCTGATTAAAATTTTCGTCCCGTCAACCTCTCTCCCACTTTTATGCATATTTGTCTTCTATCCTATAATGTTAAACAAACATAAATTCTGCTAAATATTAACCCCTTAAGGACGGACCCATTTTTACCTTAATAACCAGTTTTTAATTTTTTTTTATTTGACTGGGTCTCTTTAACCACTTCAGCCCCGCTAGCTGAAACCCCCTTCATGACCAGAGCACTTTTTACACTTCGGCACTACACTCCTTTCACTGTTTATCGCTCGGTCATGCAACTTACCACCCAAATGAATTTTACCTCCTTTTCTTCTCACTAATAGAGCTTTCATTTGGTGGTATTTCATTGCTGCTGACATTTTTACTTTTTTTGTTATTAATCAAAATGTAACGATTTTTTTGCAAAAAAATGACATTTTTCACTTTCAGCTGTAAAATTTTGCAAAAAAAACGACATCCATATATAAATTTTTTGCCAAAAAAAAATGGTTTGGGTAAAAGTTATAGCGTTTACACACTATGGTACAAAAATGTGAATTTCCGCTTTTTGAAACAGCTCTGATTTTCTGAGCACCTGTCATGATTCCTGAGGTTCTACAATGCCCAAACAGTAGAAAAACCCCACAAATGACACCATTTCGGAAAGTAGACACCCTAAGGTATTCGCTGATGGGCATAGTGAGTTCATAGAACTTTTTTTTTTTGTCACAAGTTAGCGGAAAATGATGATGATTTTTTCTTACAAAGTCTCATATTCCACTAACTTGCGACAAAAAATAAAAGATTCTAGGAACTCACCATGCCCCTCACAGAATACTTTGGGGTGTCTTCTTTCCAAAATGGGGTCACTTGTGGGGTAGTTATACTGCCCTGGCAATTTAGGGGCCCAAATGTGTGAGAAGAACTTTGCAATCAAAATGTGTAAAAAATGACCGGTGAAATCCGAAAGGTGCACTTTGGAATATGTGCCCCTTTGCCCACCTTGGCAGCAAAAAAGTGTCACACATGTGGTATCGCCGTACTCAGGAGAAGTTGGGGAATGTGTTTTGGGGTGTCATTTTACATATACCCATGCTGGGTGAGAGAAATATCTTGGCAAAAGACAACTTTTCCCATTTTTTTATACAAAGTTGGCATTTGACCAAGATATTTTTCTCACCCAGCATGGGTATATGTAAAATGACACCCCAAAACACATTCCCACAACTTCTCCTGAGTACGACGATACCAGATGTGTCACACTTTTTTGCTGCCAAGGTGGGCAAAGGGGCACATATTCCAAAGTGCACCTGTTGGATTTTGCAGGCCATTTTTTACACATTTTGATTGCAAGGTACTTCTCACACATTTGGGCCCCTAAATTGCCAGGGCAGTATAACTACGCCACAAGTGACCCCATTTTGGAAAGAAGACACCCCAAGGTATTCCGTGAGGGGCACTGCGAGTTCCTAGAATTTTTTTTTTTGTCACAAGTTAGCGGAAAATGATGATTTTTTTTTTCTCTTTTTTCCTTACAAAGTCTTATATTCCACTAACTTGCGACAAAAAATAAAAAATTCTAGGAACTCGCCATGCCCCTCACGGAATACCTTGGGGTGTCTTCTTTCCAAAATGGGGTCACTTGTGGCGTAGTTATACTGCCCTGGCAATTTAGGGGCCCAAATGTGTGAGAAGTACTTTGCAATCAAAATGTGTAAAAAATGGCCTGCGAAATCCGAAAGGTGCACTTTGGAATATGTGCCCCTTTGCCCACCTTGGCAGCAAAAAAGTGTCACACATCTGGTATCGCCGTACTCAGGAGAAGTTGGGGAATGTGTTTTGGGGTGTCATTTTACATATACCCATGCTGGGTGAGAGAAATATCCTGGCAAAAGACAACTTTTCCAATTTTTTTATACAAAGTTGGCATTTGATCAAGATATTTATCTCACCCAGCATGGGTATATGTAAAATGACACCCCAAAACACATTCCCCAACTTCTCCTGAGTACGGCGATACCAGATGTGTCACACTTTTTTGCAGCCTAGATGCGCAAAGGGGCCCAAATTCCTTTTAGGAGGGCATTTTTAGACATTTGGATCCCAGACTTCTTCTCACGCTTTAGGGCCCCTAAAAAGCCAGGGCAGTATAAATACCCCACATGTGACCCCACTTTGGAAAGAAGACACCCCAAGGTATCCAATGAGGGGCCTGGCAAGTTCATAGAAATTTTATTTTTTTTGCATAAGTTAGCGGAAATTGATTTTTTTTTTTTTTTTTCTCACAAAGTCTCACTTTCCGCTAACTTAGGACAAAAATTTAAATCTTTCATGGACTCAATATGCCTCTCAGAGAATACCTTGGGGTGTCTTCTTTCCAAAATGGGGTCAGTTGTGGGGTGTTTGTACTGCCCTGGCATTTGAGGGTCTCCGCAATCATTAAATGTATGGCCAGCATTAGGAGTTTCTGCTATTCTCCTTATATTGAGCATACAGGTAATGAGATTTTTTTTTTTCCGTTCAGCCTCTGGGCTGAAAGAAAAAAATGAACGGCACAGATTTCTTCATTCGCATCGATCAATGTGGATGAAAAAATCTCTGCCCAAAAAAAAAAAATGGAGGGGAAAGGCGTCTGCCAGGACATAGGAGCTCCGCCCTACATCCATACCCACTTAGCTCGTATGCCCTGGCAAACCAGATTTCTCCATTCACATCAATCGATGTGGATGAATAAATCATTGCCAGGATTTTTTTTTTTTTATATATATATACAAAGTGTTTGCCAAAGCATAGGAACGCCGCCTCCTCCTCAGCTCGTATGCCTCGGCAAACGTATCTGCTACTGCAGAGGAGAAAATCTCGTCTTGCAGCGCCGCATACACCGACTTGCGTGTAATCTGACAGCAGCGCAATGCTTCTGTCAGAATGCACATCAGTGCTGCAGCTAGTCAATCGGTTGGTCCACCTGGAAGGTAAAAAAAAGAAAAAAAAAAAAAAGAAAAAAACAGGCCGCAACGCAATAATTTTATTAACTTTGCAACAGAACATGTAACTTAACTTTTTAACTGAACATTAACGTGTTTGCTTACTGGTGTGTTTTTTTTTTTTTTTTTTTTTTTTACCTTTATAGAACAAACCTCTCCTTCCCCATGGGTCAATGTGCAAAGCGCAAATCGCCCAAAGATGTGGCGAAGTGCGTTATGCACTTTGTCCCATGTGAAAGGAGACGTTTGCAGCAGCAGTGAGTGAATGGGCCCTAATAGCCCTGTGTGCCTGTCCTGGTGAGATGATCCCTATGCTAATAGTGTACCTGTGAGTGGTACTTCCGGAAACACTCTCCAAAGCATAGGGCAGGGTGGTCCGGACAGTCAGGACAGAAATAGCGGGTGTCACGCCTTATTCCACTCCTGCTACAGACACGACATCTTTTTCGGGGTGACGGTTGGGTTGAGGTACCAGGAACGACATTGGGGAAATGTCGCTCATGTAGACGGCTAACTACACTGGTGGATGGGGCCACGGAACCTCCTGGGTACAGGAGGTTCTCGATGATCTCTTCCTGAAATTTGAGGAAGGATCCAGTTCTCCCAGCCTTACTGTAGAGAACAAAACTATTGTACAGAGCCAATTGAATTAAATATACAGACACCTTCTTATACCAGCGTCTGGTTCTGCGGGAAACTAAATACGGAGACAACATCTGGTCATTGAAGTCCACCCCTCCCATGTGAAGGTTATAGTCGTGGACTGAGAGGGGCTTTTCAATGACACGGGTTGCTCGCTCAATTTGTATTGTCGTGTCTGCGTGAATGGAGGAGAGCATGTAAACGTCACGCTTGTCTCTCCATTTCACCGCAAGCAGTTCTTCGTTACACAGTGCGGCCCTCTGCCCCCTTGCAAGACGGGTGGTAACGAGCCGTTGGGGGAAGCCCGCGCGACTAGTTCGCGCGGTACCACAGGCGCCAATCCGTTCTAGAAACAAATGCCTAAAGAGGGCCACACTTGTGTAAAAATTGTCCACATAAAGATGGTACCCCTTGCCGAATAAGGGTGACACCAAGTCCCAAACTGTCTTCCCACTGCTCCCCAGGTAGTCAGGGCAACCGACCGGCTCCAGGGTCTGATCTTTTCCCTCATAGATCCGAAATTTGTGGGTATAGCCTGTGGCCCTTTCACAGAGCTTATACAATTTGACCCCATACCGGGCGCGCTTGCTTGGGATGTATTGTTTGAAGCCAAGGCGCCCGGTAAAATGTATCAGGGACTCGTCTACGCAGATGTTTTGCTCTGGGGTATACAATATCTGCAAATTTCTGGTTGAAATGGTCTATGAGGGGCCGAATTTTGTGGAGCCGGTCAAAAGCAGGGTGGCCCCTGGGACGGGAGGCGGTGTTGTCACTAAAGTGCAGGAAACGCAGGATGGCCTCAAAACGTGCCCTGGACATAGCAGCAGAGAACATGGGCATGTGATGAATCGGGTTCGTGGACCAATATAACCGCAATTCATGCTTTTTTGTCAGGCCCATGTTGAGGAGGAGGCCCAGAAAAGTTTTAATTTCGGAAACTTGGACTGGTTTCCACCGGAAAGGCTGGGCATAAAAGCTTCCCGGGTTAGCGGTGATAAATTGTGTGGCATACCTGTTTGTTTCGGCCACAACTATGTCTAAAAGCTCCGCAGTCAAGAACAGCTCAAAAAATCCCAGGGCCGAACCGATCTGAGCCGTCTCAACCCGAACTCCAGACTGGGCAGTGAAAGGGAAAACTACAGGTGCGGCTGAAGTTGGGGACTGCCATTTAGGGTTTGCCAGCACCTCTGGGATTCTAGGGGCTCTACGGGCACGTCTTTGCGGTGGCTGCGACGGGGTCACTACTGCACGTGCCACCGTACCAGCTTCAACTGCCCTTCTGGTGCTCGCTACTTCACCAGGTTGTACGGCAGTGCTGGTACTAGGTCCAGGGAGGGCTGGGCTGCTGGTGTATGCCTCACCACGTAATCCGACAGCACCAGCCCTGTGCAACCTGTGGTCTAGCGACACGGGGCCGGGTACGCCTGGTGGTATCAGGGACCTCAGCCTCCTCGTCCGAACTAGAGCCACTGCTTTCTACAGGTTCGTATTCTGACCCCCTGGATTCATCAGATGAGGGTTCCCACTCCTCATCCTCATCCTTCAGAGGAATACCCCCTGTTTGACATTTTGGGCAACTAAATTTAGGGGTATTCCCTGAGACTACCCAAGAAAAAAAAAGCAAGCCTGTCTTACAAAGGGGAGGCTAGCGAAGTACCGGAGGCCGCTGCGGTTGATAAAAAATATCAAAACTGATTTTTTTATCGCCGCAGTGCGTGTAAAGTGATTGTGCAGTGATCAAAAAAAAATTTTTTTTTGTCACTGCGGTGGGGCGGGCGTGGGCGAACGCACGTGTGGGCGACCGATCAGGCCTGATCGGGCAAACACTGCGTTTTGGGTGGAGGGCGAACTAAAGTGACACTAGTACTATTATAGATCTGACCGTGATCAGTTTTGATCACTTCCAGATACTATAAAAGTACAAATGCTGATTAGCGATACGCTAATCAGCGAATAACGGACTGCGGTGCGGTGGGCTGGGCGCTAACTGATCGCTAACTACCTAACCAAGGGGCCTAAACTATACCTAAAACCTAACGGTCAATACCAGTGAAAAAAAAAAGTGACAGTTTACACTGATCACTTTTTTCCTTTCACTAGTGATTGACAGGGGCGATCAAAGGGGTGATCAAAGGGTTAATTAGGGTTCAGGGGGGTGATCTGGGGCTAGTATGTGTAGTGTTGGTGTACTCACTGTGTAGCCTGCTCCTCTGCTGGATCCAACCGACGAAAAGAACCAGCAGAGGAGCAGGCAGCCATATATCAGATCATATTTACTAATATGATCTGATATATGGCCTCTGATTGGTATTTTTAAAAATCGCCAGCCTGCCAGCTGCGATCATTGGCTGGCAGGCTGGTGACCCGACCCCCCTCTACGAAATGCCGGCGCGAACTGCGCGGGCGCATATTCGCGTCATCTCGCGTCTCGCGAGATGACGCGTATATGCGTGACTGTGCGCAGCGCTGCCGCCTCCGGACCGCACATCTGCGTTAGGCGGTCCGGAGGCGGTTAAATGGTAATAACTTTAAAATGCTTTTTTGGTGCATTTTTGTTAACACATGCTGCATTTTTTTGTGAAAAACTCCAAAATATTGTGAATAGGATAGGAAATGTTGACCACCGCTCCGGCAGGCACAAGGAGATATGGAGTACTGTACAAGAGATCGTGGGGGATCCCATCGACCCCCCTACCCCTGATCAGACACTTATCTCCTATCCTTTGGATATGGGGATTTATTTTCATATCCCGGAGTACTCCTTTAATATGCAGTGACATCACAGTACAGGGCTTATATTCACAGTGCATATTAACACTTTGCATTAACCCTTGCTATACTGAGATGTCACAGTGCATATTAACCCTGCACTGTGATGTCACATTGCATATTAACCCTGGCTGTACTGTATGTGACATCACTGTGCATATTAACCCTGTACTGTGATGTCACATTGCATATTAACCCTGGCTGTACTGTATGTGACATTACTGTGCATATTAACCCTGTACTGTGAAGTCACATTGCATATTTACCCTGGCTGTACTGTATGTGACATCACTGTGCATATTAACCCTGTACTGTGACTAAGGCCTCATGCACACGACCGTTGTGTGCATCCGTGGCCGTTGTGCCGTTTTCCATTTTTTTTTCGCGGACCCATTGACTTTCAATGGGTCCGTGGAAAAATCGGAAAATGCACCGTTTTGCAGCCGAGGCCGTGATCCGTGTATCCTGTCCGTCAAAAAAATATGACCTGTCCTATTTTTTTGACGGACAACGGTTCACGGACCCATTCAAGTCAATGGGTCCGTGAAAGAACACGGATGCACACAAGATTGGCATCCGTGTCCGTGATCCGTGGCCGTAGGTTGCTTTCATACAGACGGATCCGAAGATCCGTCTGCATAAAAGCTTTTTCTGATCTAAGTTTTCACTTCGTGAAAACTCATTTCCGACAGTATATTCTAACACAGAAGCGTTCCCATGGTGATGGGGACGCTTCTAGTTAGAATACACTGCAAACTTTGTACAAGACTGCCCCCTGCTGCCTGGCAGCACCCGATCTCTTACAGGGGGATATGATAGCACAATTAACCCCTTCAGGTGCGGCACCTAAAGGGGTTAATTGTACTATCATATTCCCCTGTAAGAGATCAGGGCTGCCAGGCAGCAGGGGGCAGACCCCCCCCCCTCCCCAGTTTGAATATCGTTGGTGGCACAGTGTGCCTCCACCATCGCCCCCCCCCCCCTCCCTCCCTCTATTGTATTAAATCGTTGGTGGCACAGTGTGCCAACCACCATCGGCCCCCCTCCCTCCCTCTATTATATTAAATCGTTGGTGGCACAGTGTGCCAACCACCATCGCCCCTCCCCCCCCCCTCCCTCTATAGCAGTAACATTGGTGGCAGTGTGCGGTCTCAACAGTAGAAGATTCAAACTCACCTGCTTGCTGCTGCGATGTCTGTGAACGGCCGGGAGCTCCTCCTACTGGTAAGTGACAGTTCTTTAGCAATGCGCCGCACAGACCTTTCACTTACCAGTAGGAGGAGCTCCCGGCCGGACACAGACATCGCAGCAGCAAGCAGGTAAGTATGAATCTTCTACTGTTGAGACCGCACACTGCCACCAATGTTACTGCTATAGAGGGAGGGGGGGGGGGCGATGGTGGTTGGCACACTGTGCCACCAACGATTTAATACAATAGAGGGAGGGAGGGGGGCCGATGGTGGTTGGCACACTGTGCCACCAACGATTTAATACAATAGAGGGAGGGAGGGGGGGGCGATGGTGGGGGCACACTGTGCCACCAACGATATTCAAACTAGGGAGGGGGGTCTGCCCCCTGCTGCCTGGCAGCCCTGATCTCTTACAGGGGAATATGATAGTACAATTAACCCCTTTAGGTGCCGCACCTAAAGGGGTTAATTGTGCTACATATCCCCCAGTAAGAGATCGGGTGCTGCCAGGCAGCAGGGGGCAGTCTTGTACAAAGTTTGTAGTGTATTCTAACCTGAAGCGTCCCCATCACCATGGGAACGCCTCTGTGTTAGAATATACTGTCGGATCTGAGGTTCACGAAGTAGCTCATATCCGACAGTATATTCTAACATAGAGGCGTTCCCATGGTGATGGGGACGCTTCAAGTTAAAATATACCATCGGATTGGAGAAAACTCCAATCCGATGGTATAAAAGAACTCCAGACTTTACATTGAAAGTCAATGGGGACGGATCCGTTTGAAATGGCACCATATTGTGTCAACATCAAACGGATCCGTCCCCATTGACTTGCATTGTAATTCAGGACGGATCCGTTTGGCTCCGCACGGCCAGGCGGACACCAAAACGACTTTTTTTTCATGTCCGTGGATCCTCCAAAAATCAAGGAAGACCCACGGACGAAAAAACGGTCACGGATCACGGACCCACGGAACCCGTTTTTGCGGACCGTGAAAAAAAACTGTCGTGTACATGAGGCCTAACAGTACAGGGTTAACATGCACAGTGAGTGACATCACAGTACAGGGTATACACAGTGATGTCACAACCAGGGTCAAGCAGCTGCATGCTTGCAGCACATTAGTACAGGGCAGGGACGTGCACAGACATTTCGAAAGGCAGGGGCTTAAGTAAAAAAAAAAAAAAAAAAAAAAAAAGGGCACTTGTCATAATTTCAATAAATGACTGCCCACATACATGATACAACACTGTCTGCCCACATACACTTCCAGATTGTTTTGTGGTGGCGGACAGAAAATAATGTGGTGCTTATAGAACAGACTTCACAGTGTAGCGGTATACTGTATATTGTATGGCACAGTGTAGGAGTATATGTGTATAACAAACATATTTCACATAAACACTTACAGTTACTTGTCTTGGCCCTTGGGGATCTCGGACACCACTTCAACACTTTGGCCGGGGGCTCTGTGGAGCTGATGTTGTGTTTTATCCTAATGAGAAAGATTTCATAATAAGGATTTGGAGAAGGGGCAGAGGGGGATAGCAGAGCAGGGAGAGGCTGGTGCTGCTACTAGGGGGTCATACCATGGGGAGTAATAAAGCCCACCATAATGCCCCCCCAGTAGAAATAATTCTCCTTATAATGTGACAGTGCAAAAAATACTCCCTTGTAATGGCCCTAGTTGAGCTAATGTTCCCATAGTGTCCACCATAATGTGCCAGTATAAAATACCCCTATATAGTGCCCCCAGTAAATGCCCCATAGTGCTCCTTTACCCCCTTCCTCCTAGTACCCCCATAATGTACCAGTATAAAATACCCCTTCTTAGTGCCCCCCAGAGATGACCCCATAGTGCTCCTCTCCCCCCTTCCTCCTAGTGCCCCCATAAGGTACCAGTATAAAATACCCCTCCTTAGTGCTCCCCGGAGATGACCCCCATACTGCTACTCTCCCCCCTTCCCCATAGTACCCACCATAATGTGTCCCAGTATAAAATGCCACTGTACAGAGCCCTCCTTATAACATACCCCTTCTTTGTGGCCTCAGTAGATGCCTCTATAGTGCCACCTAATAATGTGCCAGTAAAAAGTGCCCCCAATGATGCCCCCCGGCCTTAATGTCACATTTCTCCCCCTCCATGTCACATCACTCCCTCCTTTTTACATCACCCCCTTCGTGTCACATTTCTCTTCCTCCCCAATGGCACATTTCTCCCCCTCCATGGGCCTGGCAGCAGCACATCTTACCCCCCACATGGCACATTTCTCTCCCTCCATGGATCTGACAGCGCAGCAGAATATCATAGCCCCCCCCCCCCCCCAAATGGCACATTTCTCCCCCTCCATGGGCCTGGCAGCAGCACATCTTACCCCCCACGGTAAATTTCTCCCCCGACACCCTCTCCATGATGGCACAGAGACTGGCACCAGTAACAGCAAGTTATTATCATCAGGCCCTAAGGTAAGGTTCACAGTATAGCCAGCCCAGGGGGGGGGGGATGATGGGCACAGCAACCAGCAGGACACACACCTGAACTTGGGCTTCTTCAGGCACCACTGTCTGTCTGTGGGTGCCGGCGGCAGCCAGACACGGACACTAAGATGAGGCAGGGCCCTGGCTCCTTCTCCCCTGTGGCTGTGCAGCGCTCTGAGGGAGGGGCTGACATTGCGTTCAGTCAAAAGACGTGCCTGTTCAGCGGCACACTTCGAGCCCCAGCAGCCACTGCTCTCTGCGGCGGCTCTTATTAGTCCACTTAGCAGGCCACCCACGGAAGCCAATAAAATTGCCAGAGCAAGGCCCCCACCAGCGCAAGGCTTTAGGAGGCGGCCTAGGTGGCCTAATGGAAGAGCTGCCTCTGAAGTGAACACTGTTCACTTCAGATGGAAAAAAAATGACGACTATTCTAAAAAACAAATATATAACACTATATTCAATATAGTGCTATATATTCGTATTTTAGAATATTCGTATTTTAGAATGTTCTAAAATGTATTATGTTTAGATGGAAAAAATCAGGTTTATTCTAAAAACAAATATATAGCACTATATTCTATAGTGCTATATATTCGTTTTTGACCCACGCCTGCACTGATTGCGTAATATTCGCATATTAAGCGATCATTACCTTGCCAATTTTCGAGTAAAAAAAAAAAAGAATGTAGAATATAACGAATATTCTACAAAATATTCGCAAAATATCCTGAATTCGAATATGGAAGCGCTCACTAGTATTTTGCATCTTATAAAGGGAAAAGCGATAAGCGCTTCCATCTGTATTGATGGAAGCGCTCATTGCTTCTGTTCTTGCACCCCCCTGAGAGCCGGCACCCCCACTGATAACACCTCCCCTGATTACAACTATCAGTGACTGACAGCTATCTATGTATACACACTTACATAAAGAATGCTATCAATCACTGATAACACCTCCCCATATACAGCTATGAGTGACTTACAGCTATCTATGTATACACACTTAAACAGAGAATGCTATCACTGATAACACCTCCCCCATGTACAACTATCAGTGACTGACAGCTATCTATGTATACACACTTAAACAGAGAATGCTATGAATCACTGATAACACCTCCCCTGTATACAACTATCGATGACCGACAGCTATGTATGTATACACACTTACACAGAGAATGCTATTAATCACTGATAACATCTCCCCGGTATACAACTATCAGTGACTGACAGCCTTCTATGTATACACACTTAAACAGAGAATGCTATCAATCACTGATAACACCTCCCCCGTGTACAACTATCAGTGACTGACAGCTATGTATGTATACACACTTACACAGAGAATGCTATCACTAATAACATCTCCCTGTGTACAACTATCAGTGACTGACAGCTATCTATGTAAACACACTTACACAAAGAATGCTATCAATCACTGATAACACCTCCCCATATACAACTATCAGTAACTGACAGCTATGTATACATACACAGAGAATGCTATATATCACTGATGATAACTCCCTATGTACAACTATCAGTGACTGACAGCTTTCTATGTATACACACTTACACAGATAATGCTATCAATCACTGATAACACCTCCCCTGTACACAACTATCAGTGACTGACAGCTATGTATGTATATACACTTACGCAGAGAATGCTATAATTCACTGATAACGCCTCCCCTGTGTACAACTATCAATGACTGACATCTATGTAATACACACTTACACAGAGAATGCTATCAATCACTGATAATACCTTCCCCGTGTACAGATATCAGTGACTGACAGCTATCTATGTATACACACTTACACAGAGAATGCTATCAATCACTGATAACACCTTCCCGTAAACAACTATCAGTGACTGACAACTATCTATGTATACACACTTACACAGAGAATGCTATCAATCACTGATAACACCTTCCCGTGTACAACTATCAGTGACTGACAGCTATCTATGTATACACACTTACACAGAGAATGCTATCAATCACTGATAACACCTTCCCGTGTACAGCTATCAGTGACTGACAGCTATCTATATATACACACTTACACAGAGAATGCTATCAATCACTGATAATACCTCCCCCATGTACAGATATCCGTGACTGACAGTTATCTATATATACACACTTACACAGATAATGCTATCAATCACTGATAACACCTTCCCGTGTACAGATATCAGTGACTGACAGCTATTTATGTATACACACTTACACAGAGAATGCTATCAATCACTGATAATACCTTCCCCGTGTACAGATATCAGTGACTGACAGCTATCTATGTATACACACTTACACAGAGAATGCTATCAATCACTGATAACACCTTCCCGTGTACAGATATCAGTGACTGACAGCTATTTATGTATACACACTTACACAGAGAATGCTATCAATCACTGATAACACCTCCCCATATACAACTATCAGTGACTGACAGCTATCTATGTATACACACTTACACAGAGAATGCTATCAATCACTGATAACACCTCCCCCATGTACAGATATCCGTGACTGACAGTTATCTATATATACACACTTACACAGATAATGCTATCAATCACTGATAACACCTTCCCGTGTACAGATATCAGTGACTGACAGCTATTTATGTATACACACTTACACAGAGAATGCTATCAATCACTGATAATACCTTCCCCGTGTACAGATATCAGTGACTGACAGCTATCTATGTATACACACTTACACAGAGAATGCTATCAATCACTGATAACACCTTCCCGTGTACAGATATCAGTGACTGACAGCTATTTATGTATACACACTTACACAGAGAATGCTATCAATCACACGCTTAGTTTGTGAATACTACTAATAGGGCAGTGCTGGGGCCTGAAAAATGCCATACCAACCACATGTGATGCTGCTGTGAGGAGTACTCTGACGGGGCCGGCATGAAGTACAGTGACAGTGCCAGGCCCGGTTGCAGTTGCACCCCCTGCGACCGCTATAGTTACACCCATTTATCAAAACTGGAGCAAATGAAAACTTTCTTGCCCATGACAAATAATCAGATTCCATCTTTCATTTTTCAGAGCTCCTTTGGAGAATAAAAAGTGAAATCTCATTGCTTGCTATGGGCAACTAAGCCAGTTTTCTTTTACACCATTTTGCTAAATCTCCCCAAATAACTGAAAACATTTTAGAGATGAATAAAAACTAGTGCAAGAAATAGTGGAACTGTGGCTCATAGCAACCAATAAGATTCCAGCTGTCATCTATAACAGGTTGTTAAAATAAAACAGCAACCTGATTGGTTGCAAGAACTCACCCCTCCACTTTGCCCCTGCCCTAGTTTAGTTAAATCTCCCCCAGTACCTCCAGCACTATATTGAAACATCTTGAAGGTAATTATTTTCCTATCTATGAAAACATTTACAACTCTCCAATTATACCCAACTCTACTGTGAACCACTGCACGATGCGATCATATTACTCCCTGAAAAAGTAAAGAATAGAAAACCAAATTTTTCTGTTGTTTCTGGAATTACTGCTAATGCTCAGTTTGAGAAAGCCCTAGCTGAAGACTCCTCCACTGGAAAGCTATTATTCCCTACCGACCCATTCATCTGCCCACTCACTGGGTTCCCTTTAGGATTAAGTAGAGATTAAAGACGTTTCCTGGTTAGATTAAGTTATTCCCTATCCCCAGGATTTCTATTAGATTTTTGGGGCTATCCTCAAGTGCATGGAGTAGCAGGTCACTCACTGGCACTTTATTCATCACTATGAGACTGTCAGAAATAGGGTTTGTTAACTTCAGCTAACCCTTTTAAGCACTCTAACCCCTTATCTAAAGCTACTTTCATATATGCGTTTTTGCTGTCCGGTTTTGAGATCCAGCAGGGGATCTCAAAATCACAGCAACATGCATCGATTTGAATAATACAACTGACTGCATCTGCTTAAAATGGATCTGGTTGTATTATACAAAAAATAAAGAAACTGGATCTGGCCCTAAATCATTCTAAGTCAATGTTTTTTTTTTCATGTCTGTAAAAAAGGGATCAGTCCCCTTTGACTTGCATAGGTTTTGGTGCTGGATCTAGCTTGTTCAGGTTCCCGTGCCAGACACAAAACCACTGCTCACAGAACACAAGACACCGGAAAGAAATGCATTCTGGTGCACTCCGTTTGGGTTTTGTTCAGTTTTGTCCCCATTGACAATGAATGGGGGCAAAAATTAAGTGTTTCCTCTGGTTTTGAGAGCCTGTGCCAGATCTCAAAACCTGAAAGGAGCCCCTGACAGACAGCTGACTTTCATCTAAGTCATTCCTTAGTTAGCATTGGTGCCATAGAGAGCTATACTGTGGACGGACTTGACTACTGGGAACTTTTCCACAGTACTTCTGTGATACTGAATGCAAACGTTTTAAAGCTTTGTAAATCAGAAGTCTCCTTAGGTCACGTACTGTATTGCCTTTCATCTAGGTTGTATAACCCTCATTTCTATTGCTGCTCTATTGTGCTGATCTAGAATATTTCTGGCAATATTTAACTTTATATCTAACATTGCCTAGCAGAAGAACAAAGACACACTCATAGTATATTGACTCTGTGGCACAATGAAGGCAACACAGACAACTGTAACAACATGTACAATATTGCAACTAATGATAAAATGAACATATTCTATAAATGTAACAATTTTTGTTATAGCTGGAACCATGATTAAGAAACTTTTGCTTTGAGACATTGTACATTTCACATCCTTAAGTATTGGCTTCAATAAATGAAGGCCTAAGGTAGCCATACACAGATACAGCTGAACCTGATGCTTTATCTGGGATTGATTATCTAACGTATATGGGGGTCTCCCGACTCTCCCCAATGACAGACCTTGGGGAAAATAAACCATCTCCGGTCTGACAGCCTCTAATTCCTTTCTTCCCACTGACGAAACGTACATTCTAGGTGAAACTGATCATGTATGTTTAGTCTCACGTCAGGAGGAATTGCTGTCGGCCAAGCGACCATTCTCATATAAAGGGCCACAGATATGAAATCATAAATTTTGGATCCAAATGGTCATAAATACATACAAAGACACAGGGACAGACAAAGACATCAGATCATTCAAGAATATGTGAGCATTTTAGCCTGGAGTTATACTTTACTACACATGGCAAGTTGTCAGCCTCGTAAAAAGTCCAGCCTGCATAAACTTATAGGGTATAATTATGTGAACTGTTTTATATTGAAGAGTCGGTACTTCTGAACAGTTCTGAAGGCTTCAAGTTTACAATCCAGTTTATATCACAAGATTACAAGTGGAGTATAAGTCACTTCTGAACAAGATGTGTTCTGTTACTACACAAATTTATTGGCAGACATTTTTGAGAAAATACAGAATAAAAAAAAAGATGTCATATCATTTCTTACAACTGTGATTTTGGAAACATTATTTCAGTTTTAATTTGGTTGGTGTGTGTGTGGGGGGGGGGGGGGGGGGTACTCTTTCTCATTATGGAGAGGACCTAGTAGGCAGGAGTCTTATAGACAAGGCAATGGTCCTCTGGATTGTAGTAAGAGGATATGTGAATTAGCTATCTTTCCAAAAAGCTTGACCCTTTAAACAGGTCTTGAAACATAACTTGCATAATAGCTAAGCCAGTACATCTACCGACATATTGCCCCTCATCAGTGCAGAGCAAACAGAACTAGCTTAACTGGATGAGAGGCCTTTGTCGGGATTCATGGGCACTATTTTTTCTTATAGAGAGTGTCTAGAAGGCTTAGGGAGTCTTATAAGCCAGGCAATGATCCTCTAGATTCTGGGAAAAAGATCCAGAGGGGCATTGCCTGGCCTATAAGACTCCTTATGCCTACTAGGCATTCTCCATAGGGAGAAATAGTGCCATCCAAATCCTAACAAAGGCCTTTCACTCAGCTAAGTCATTTCTTTCTGCTCTACACTGATTAGGGGCAATCACTCTGAAACAGCTGCCTGCAAATTAGGTGTATTGTACATTTTAGGGCAGTGGCTGTCCATGAACTACCCATCTCCCCAGGGCTTCTAATCAGAGTATAATATAGCTGAATTCTACATTGCCCTGATTATTGTAGGCCAAAAGCCCAGAAGAACGAAAATGAATCCTGCTTCGGCGCTTCAACACCACTTCAGCTGGTCTTTTCAGTAAAAGTACTTCTTTATTTCATTAAAATGCATGCATAAAACAACGCATTTCAGGGAATCTTGGGTCCCCTTCATCAGGTTTAAAAGTAAAAAAAAATTCACAGTAAAGTAGAGACCTAAATACAAGATAAAAAAACGCCAAAAATCGCACATAAACCACACCTCTGGGCGGGAACCAAAGTGTGGGCCTGCCTCCAGGGGTGGGTAGATGCTACTTTGAATATGTACACATAAAATCATTTTTATAAAACTGAATAAACCTAAGGGCACAGTGGAGAAGGGTCTGGGTGATAGAAATCTTTATTATAAATAGAGAAATATGTTGGTGCTATGTTGTAAGAATCGGGCACAAAATTGACCTGTTATCTTCATTCTCCGGGTCAGTACGGTTTCAACGATTCCACACTTGTATTTTTCTTGCATAAAAAAAAAAAAAATGTAAACCTTTGAGGAAAAAATTGTTTTTTTCATAACCATATTCTGACCCTTTTTGTAGCTATGTGTACGGGGCTGTGTGAGGGCTAATTTTTTGCGGTACGATCTGTTCTGTTCATTAATACCAATTTTAAGCGTGTGAAACTTTTTATAAAAAAATTATTGGGTAGTTAAAGCGACAAAAAATGGCAAATTGTTTACATTTTTTTCCCCCTCTACGCCATTTGCTGTATGCCATTAATATTGTTATATTTTAATAGTATGCATTTTCGCACGTGGTGATGCCCATGATGTTTATTTTTTTTATTGGTTAAGTATTTTTATATTAAGGAAAGGGTGGTGATTTGACCTTTTTATTTATTTTTTATATTTATAAAACCTTTTTTTTTTACTTTTTTTAAAAATAACCTTGGGTGACAATAACTGGCAATCATTTGATTGCCCATAGTATTCAGTGATGGCTAAATAGCCATCATTGAAGACTTCATTTGTACTATATGAATACAAGGCTGCCACCTAGTGGCCTGTATTGATATATACATCTAATTGACTCCGTAGCCTACTTGAGGCCTCAGCCAATTAGCGCAAGGTAACAGGTTAGGCTACTTTTACACTGGCATTTTGGTTTCCGTTTTTGAGATCCGTTCAGGGCTCTCACAAGCGGTCCAAAACGGATCAGTTTTGCCCTTAATGCATTCTGAATGGATATTGATCCGCTCAGAATGCATCAGTTTGCCTCCATTCCGCCTCCATTCCGCTTGCAGCGTTTTGGTGTCTGTCTGACAAAAGTGAGCCAAACGGATCCATCCTGGCACACAATGTAAGTCAATGGGGACGGATCCGTTTTCACTGACACAATATGGCACAATAGAAAACTGATCCGTCCCCCATTGACTTTTAATGGTGTTCAAGACGGATCCGTTTGGTTATGTTAAAGATAATACAAATGGATCCGTTCTGAATGGATGCATGCGGTTGTATTATCTGAACGGATGTGTTTGTCCACAAATGCAAGTGTGAAAGTAGCCTTACCCGATCTCAGCCGGGGAAAGCTATTACTGGAGCGGAAGCAAACTTCCAGTTCCGGTCTGCGCAGATGCCATGGTCATACATGTGCTGCGGGTCTCTGCTATTTAAAATAGCAGAAACCCCACGGCTTAGGCGCCCGCTGCACGTGCGAACGGGCGCCATGTTTAGGGATCGGACCCATGATGTACAGCTACGTCATGGGTCCTTAAAGGGTTAAATAACTTAACGTGAGAGTACGGATGAAGGCAAATGTGACTCCATGTTGTCTTCTCTATGATGTACAGAATTGTTATAATATCTCACCTACGCACTTCACATCCCCTCCCCCCCGCTGTGAGTTAGGTTCACTTATCTGTCTCAGGACAGATTCTGGGAATCTCACAGAATTAGAACAAATGTTCTAATTCACTCAGGGTCATTCGGCACAACTGCGTACATTGTTATATGTGACGTATTACATACCCATAAAAGGGATGTTCCGGTAATATCTGTATGGGCGTCAATGTTTATCATTTATGATTGGTTTAACACTGTTGTTGTGCAAGCTTTTCTGCTGCCTATATGAGGCCAAGCAATAGCATAATAAAATTAGAGTGTTTCTCAGTGATGTGTGTGTCTATTATTGCCAACTGAGAAACATCTCTCCTGACGTCAGTGACATCAAACCAAGGTGGTCCAGAAAGGCCCAAATCCTTTCAGTTTGGCGGCTCCGTCTGGGTTAGATAAGGCCATCCTCGTGTCCGGTAAGAGAGACATCCCATTTGTCCACTGCCCATTTGTCCACTCTCTACCCGTGAGTTTTTATTATGTATCTGGGATACATTGTTAAGCCTTAAAAATAAACTCCGGGAGTTTATAATGAGTACTTGGAGTACTTTCATGAATAAGGCCGGCACTTGGAGTGCCACGCATGGAAAAAAATCTCAGGGAGATTTGTTTTGTGTCAGGGACACATCATAGGATCTTAGGATCCATTCCGTAAGTTGTTGTGTGTCAGGGACAGACTATAGATTCTCCGGGAAATCTATTTACTTTAACAGTCTCAGGGAGACTGACCTACCTTGGTTTGATGCATACCTATATTTAGAGTATAAGATACAGTGTTAAGTGTTAAGATTAATCTGTTTGTGTGAGAGCTATTGTTCTGGTGGTAAGTGTAAGAACATATCTCACTGTAATATTATCACTCTGTCATTTGATGTATTTTCTTACTGTGGGTAGAGGAAAATCTAAGCGCGAGTTTCCCCCTCCCAACCAGGGACTGCAAGGCTGCAAATAGTGACAGCCTAATCTCTAAGTTGATTGTAAAGCAGCGCGTTTTCTCATGGACCTCAGACAAAATACAAGACTTTGAGAAACAGTTATATGAGAAGGAGGCAGCGGGATGCTTTGAGATCAGGAAGATACAGACCCCCACACATAGTTACAAACGTTTAGGAGCAAACACGTGAGTAAACAGAGACAGCCAACACATTTCTCAGTTGCTGTCAGCCATTTACTGCAGATGCTGTCTGTTTCAACGTGATAGACTTGAAAAATGCTTTCTTCTCTATTCCGGTTGAGAAGGAGACCAGACTATTTTTGCTTTTTCCTTTGAGGGACGTCAACTCACCTGGTGCACCAGGGATATGCTGATTCACCTGTAGTGTACAGCATTGTCCTCCAAGCCAGTTTAAAACACTGGCAACCCCCCCCCCCCCCCCTCCCGGGTTCTGTGTTCTTGCAATATGTGGATTATTTGTTATTGTGCAGTATGTCAGAGGAGGCCAATGTAACAGATGGTTTATCTTTGTTGAAATGGTTGTCTGAATGTGGACACAAGGTGTCACGCAAGAAAATGCAATGGTGTAAAAAGCAAGTTGAATACTTGGGCTTCGTGCTCACAAAGGGAGAAAGGAGAATCAGCACAGAAAGAGTCCAGTCTGATTGCGGGCCTGGTCACCCCGCACACCAAGAAAGAAATGTTATCTTTCCTTGGTATGATAAACTACTGCAGACAATGGATTCCTGATTGCTCCTACTATGACAATGTAATGAGACAAGCCACTCTGGCAGACATGCCAGATCTCATCAGGTGGTCTGAGGAAATGTTTAATGCATTTGATTATTTGAAATGTTCTTTAATGACAAGTCCAGGTTTGGGCCTCCCTGACTACAAACTCACATTCCATGTATATGCTTGACAAAATTGTAAAACCATGGCGGGTGTGCTGACATAATATCACGGAGGCAAGTTACGTCCTTGTGCTTTTTTCTCAAAGGTGGTTCTGGCATCCGGCCAAGGAATGCCGGCCTGTCTGAGATCTCTTGCAGCCTGTGCTATGATGGTTTGGTTGACCTTGCAACGCCACTCACAATGGGACATGATACTATCCTGTACACCACACATGATGTAGTAGGCCTTCTCAAAGGCATACACACACAGCACATGTCCACACAAAGACTATCTGGATATGAGATTCTACTCTTCAGCAATCCCTCCCTCCAAATCAAATATGCAACACACACCTCAGGTCCAGCACCTATCTTGAATGCCCTATTAGGACTTAAAGGACCTGAGGATCACTTGACAGAGGCACATTATTGTATACACGCCATACAACATGACACACATGTTGTCCTGGATGCCAGACCCATCACATACCAATCTGCACAAGCAGCAGAATTAATTGCACTCACGAGAGCATGCATACAACATGAAGGCAAGCCAGTCACTATTTACACTGACAGCAGGTATGCACATGAAGTGGTCTGGGACCACGGGGGCATTTGGCAAAGGAGAGGATTCATTGCAGCTGATGGTAAGCACATCTCACATTCACAACTTGTCATACAACTTTTAGAAGCCATAGGATTTCCCTGACAGATTGCAATTCTCCACTGCAGGGCGCATACTGGTGGTAAAGATCATGTGTCCCAAGGCAATGCCCTGGCAGACGTGGAGGCCAAGAAGGCTGCACTGATGGCGCCGGCCACATTGCAGATGGTGAAATTAGTACCTCCTTCACTTGAGTTAACTCAGATGCTTGTGGATCTCCAGTCCTCAGCTACTGACGATAAAATGGCCAATTGGTGTTATCCAATCTTGCAGAAGAATCCTAGGACAGGATTATTCTGCAAAGAGGGGGAAACATGCATACCACAATACAGCTCCCCTCTGTTCATTGCACATTTTCATGGAGTAGGACACAACAGCATTGAAACAACACACATGCTGCTAGCACAGCATTTCTATATTACAGGCACTAAACAGTTAGTGTCAGATTATGTGGGAAGGTGTATCACATGTTTGAGGAACATCCCAAACACCATTGTAACCAGATTAATTAAAACCCTAAGTGGAATTGAGAAAAAAAGTTGCTTGTAAGTCTCCTTGTCTTCCACAGGAACCAACTCACCCATTCCAAGTGGGAGATATCATGCTGATAAAGAAATTAAAGAAAGGAAAATTCGCAGGAGACTTCACCTACGGACCACCGACTACAGTGGTAGCCGCAACCCGCACAGCAGTACTCACAGAAGAAGCACCTACTTAGATCCACGCCACCAGAGTGAAACTGGTAAAGGAGGCACCCCAAAAAGTAAGGTACTAATGGGGAAAGACAGTCCTGACCTCAAAAAAGGACAAAGTAAGGTTCTAACGGGGACAGACAGTCCTGACCTCGAAAAAGGACAAAGTGAAGTACTAACGGGAGCCGACAGCTCTGACCTCCACCAGGATGCACTCCCTCAATTCTGGAAGATGGCACAGATGGTCCACTTGGACTGTGGGATTACTGACGATCCTAATGACTCTGCCGGAGTAACAAAGCTGAGGTTGCTATAACTCAGAAAGGTGGAATCACTACCTTCTGGTACAATTCCTGCAGTACTCACGTTGCAACTTACTCCTTCTGTTTATGCAGCATAATGAAGTGCAGTCCTTCCACAAGATGCGGCAACCACTATAAGAATGGACATACCCTCAGAAACAAACAAACCCCCTCAAACCCTGTATCTTAACTTTTAACAATATTAGAGCAATATCTGACCCAACATATGAGGAGGCTCTTGCAGCAGAAACTGGGTTCTCTGATGCCAACCTATGGTTAGAATGGATGAAGTACAGTGCAGTTTCAGTAAATAAAAGTAATTGTTATATATGTGGGACCGCTAAGCCTCACCTAGGTACTGTGCCCTTATTATTGCCCTCTAGTGTTGAGGAATGTTTTTTGCAATTATTCTCAAATTCATCTAGTAACCAGTCTGCATGGGAAGAATGGAAGCAAAAATACCCACTCCTCATAAAAGCTCTCCACCCTGGTGCAGGTATACATATCTATCCTGGTAACTATACCTGCTACAGAGGGGGAGATCAAGGAAGATCCCTGGGTAATTTTACTGAAGGGTACTGTGCAGCTTACAGTGAAACAGATACCTCCCTCACACAGAATCAAGTATACTCGATTGGATCTGTGGGGATGGAAAGATAAGATCTAGACTAGAGGGTTCCTGGAAAGGTGAATGTGCTCTTGCTAAAGCCATAATGAACATACACATATTTAGTGAACAAGAGACCCCTCACTCCCCATGGGTAGTTTTGATCCTCATGTGTATATAGACGCAATAGGCGTCCCAAGAGTGGTCCCTGATGAATTCAAGGCCAGAGGTCAGGTGGCAGCAGGATTTGAATCCATAATTCCCCACATAACAATCAACATAAATGTAGACTGGATGAACTATATTTACTATAATCAACAAAGGTTTGTAAACTACACCAGGGATGCGTTACAGGGTGTAGCAGAACAGTTACAGGCAGATTCCATTATGACATTTCAAAACCGCATGGCACTCGATATGATACTTGCAGAAAGAGGTGGTGTCTGTAAGGTATTGACCTCATCATGCTGCACGTTCATACCCAACAACACCGGCCCTAATAGTAAGGTCACACTGGCAATAAAGAAACTTGAGGATTTATCAATCGAGCTCAGAAAAAACTCAGATATCGATAACCCTTGGGATCCGTATTTTGGCTGGTTCACTACCTGGAAACAGGCACTTGTACAGTTGGGAATTATTATCCTGATAATTATTATAGTAATAGCAATAGTTGCAACATGTATCATACCATGTGTACGGAAACTGATAATGAAAGGAGTATCAAATATGTCATTTGATGAGACTCTGCTGCCTAATCCTGAAGGCAACTCACATGAAGGATATAGAAAATATCTGTCGGTATACAGGGCAAGGGCAAGGGTAAGAAATCTAAGAAATTTGGTTCTAAGAGGGGGTTGAAGGCAAATGTGACTCCATGTTGTCTTCTCTATGATGTACAGAATTGTTATAATATCTCACCTACGCACTTCACATCCCCTCCCCCCCGCTGTGAGTTAGGTTCACTTATCTGTCTCAGGACAGATTCTGGGAATCTCCCAGAATTAGAACAAATGTTCTAATTCACTCAGGGTCATTCGGCACAACTGCGTACATTGTTATATGTGACGTATTACATACCCATAAAAGGGATGTTCCGGTAATATCTGTATGGGCGTCAATGTTTATCATTTATGATTGGTTTAACGCTGTTGTTGTGCAAGCTTTTCTGCTGCCTATATGAGGCCAAGCAATAGCATAATAAAATTAGAGTGTTTCTCAGTGATGTGTGTGTCTATTATTGCCAACTGAGAAACATCTCTCCTGACGTCAGTGACATCAAACCAAGGTGGTCGTAGAGGTCCAGAAAGGTCCAAATCCTTTCAACAGATACTGAAGAGAGAAATATATCCACCATTTTATGTTGAATGACAAGATTGAACAGTTGAACCACCATCTTATGCATACCGCCATTTTATGATACTTTATTCAACACGTGTTTTATACATGAACTATCTGATGCGGAGGCGGCAGTGTTATATGAAGAAAAGTTGAAGTTAATAAAGAAGTCATTTCAAGCATTTGGTGTGCTCTTTAAAACCTACTGTTTCCATAGAACAGCGCCAGAGGAATTACAGAGTAATAGACAGTCTGGTTAGACTAATAGTCAGAGATATCAAAATTCTTCTAATGCACAGAGCAAAAGGCACTTCATAGTGCTGCGCCTGCCACAATCATCACAAAAACATAGTAAGGTGTGCGCCTGTTATCAGTTTTCTCTGAGTACTCACATTTTCTTATTCGGAATCCACTACTCATCCAGGCATTGGGGTCTTTGCCCAAACACCACTCACCCCTCACTTGGATGAGTAAATCCAAGGAGAGGAATGCCAGTCACGAGGTGGTTCTTGTCCCTGAAAGATTTTAGTTTCTCAGTGGAGCACCGAGCCAGGAGACTGCAAGGCAACGCAGATACCTTATCCCGGACCCATTGTTTGATGTCAGGAGTTCGCCCCGATGGGTCTGAACTGAGGGGGAGGGTATGTGAGAAGGGTATCGTTTGGGAGAACCGATATCTGTCATTCAAACAGTTAAACTGTGTATAGTAAGCCTTGGGTGTGTCTCTGGGAACCGAAAGGTTAACCCAGACACAGGATAAGCAGGGTTGATAGCTATGGCTAACATAGACAGATTGTAAAATACGTACTGGGACCTGCTTATACTGGGGTGAGTGAGGTTGGCAGTGGGACGCTCACTCGTCCTGGGCTTCCATAGCTATGGGTCACATGGGTCATTGGGGCCTATTTTAAATACCTGGAGAAGCTGACTGCTGAATTACAGGAGATATTGCATGTGCGACCCAATACTTTCCATTTGTACCTGTGGGCCGGGTATCCGGTCCCACATATACAGTAGTCAGGGACTGTTTTGTTGTATTAGGTACTTGCTCAGCCGATTAGGGTTTGTTTGTTTAAGCCTATGTTAAGGCTATGCTCATGTTTAAATATATAAGTGTGAAATAAAAACACTTAATTCGGACTTTATCCTGTCTGTGTCCCTGCTTCCTGCACAGCTACCAAGTGTCTATCAGAGTGACCCCCCCCCCCCCCCACAGTAGCAATATACTGTAATTGTGTTATAATATTATTATAAATAATATTATTATATTAGGAAAGATCTATCATGTTCATTCATTGATTCAGAGGAAGACAGCCTAAGAGACATATCCCCAATTACACATCTTACACAGTAGGTAAATAGCTTCCTTCCTTCCTAACCATAATCCTGAATCCAATAATTACACAATCATGTCTTCCTGGATTAAATCAGTTCTATATTTACTTTCATTGCTATTCATCCACATCTTTCATTACCATGTTTAAAACTTAACTGTTAAAGGTTTGTTAAGTTATTAAAAAGGAACCAGAGGATAGAAAGTGTGCTAAAACAAAAATTAATCCCCCTTCACTTCCAGCGCTGCCGGTCTGGTCTTCACCTTCTGGCTTTGTTTACTTAGCAATACTACACATCAATACTGCAGCCAATCGCTTGCCTCACTGGCATAAGACCACAGAGGCCAGTGGTTGGCTTCAGCGGTCAAATGATTACATGGTATGTGCCAGGGGCTGACTGGCAACTTTTGGCCCAGGGGGCAAGTAACACGCAGAGCCCCACTGAGCCCCCCTCCTCCTTCCCCTGCCTCCTCCTGACCCCCCCCCCCCCCCCCTTGACACTTTCGTCAGCCATGTAAATTACACCACAGGAAAACAAAATAAACTAAGGATGCTCCGATATATCAGCCGCCGAAACATATCAGCCGAAAATGGCATTTTTGGTATAATGCCGAAAGTGTCATTTTCTGGCTGATACAGTGTTGCATCCGTGTATTCTCTCCTCCCCGCTGGGCGCTGCTCTGTGTCTCCCCCCCCCCCCCCCCCCCAATGACACCTGATGACTTTTGCAGAAGAAACTGTATATTGTGGGGCACGGTATATGCTATGTGTGTATAACATAAACATATTTCATATGAAAACTTACAATTACTTGGCTTGGCCCTTGGGGATCTCGGACACCTCCACACTTTGTCCGGGGGCTCGGCGGAGCTGATGTGTTTTATCCTAATGAGAAAAATATCATAATAAGGATTTGGAGAAGGGGCAGAGGGATAGCAGAGCAGGGAGAGGCTGGTGCTGCTACTAGGGGCTCATACCATGGGGGAGTAATAAAGCCCACCATAATGCCCCCTTCCCAGTTGTAATAATTCTCCTTATAATAGACAGTGTCAAAAATACACCCTTGTAATGTCCCCAGTTGAGCTAATGTCCCCATAGTGCCCCCTATAATGTGCCAGTAGCCAATAGGCCCCCCTATAATGTGCCAGTAGCCAATAGGCCCCCCTATAATCTGCCAGTAGCCAATAGGCCGCCCTATAATCTGCCAGTAGCCATAGGCCCCCCTATAATGTGCCAGTAGCCATAGGCCCCCCTATAATGTGCCAGTAGCCATAGCCCCCCCATATAATGTGCCAGTACCCATAGCCCCCCATATATTGTGCCAGTAGCCATAGGCCCCCCTAATAATGTGCCAGTAGCCATACCCCCCTATAATGTGCCAGTAGCCATACCCCCTATAATGTGCCAGTAGCCAGAGAGGGCCCCCCTATATTGTGCCAGTAGCCCATAGGCCCCCTACTATAATGTTCCAGTAGCCAGATAGGGCCCCCCTATAATGTGCAAGTATCCAGATAGGGCCCCCCCCCCTATAATGTGCCAGTAGCCAGTAGCCAGATAGGCCCCCCTATCAGTGACAGAAATAAGAAGGAAAAAAAGCCAGTCAGACTTATACTTACCTCCTACCTCCAGCCGAGTCCAGCACCTTCACTGAAATACTCCCGTCCCGCCTCCAGCGCTGCTGTCGATGTCCTTACTTTACGGCCGCGCAGCGGCTCAGTCAGGCGGCGCGATGACGTCATCTCATCGCCTGTGCCGGTCCGGCGGCCTCTCTGATAGGCTGCCGGCCGCACGCCTCCCCAGCTCCCCGTCTCCCTCCGCAGGGCAGGCTGCAGTCACATATAATTCCGGCCCAGCCGGCCGGGACAATGAGCTGACAGAGAGGCCCGGGGGGCAATTGCCCCCCTGCCCCCCGGCCCAGTCCGCCCCTGGTATGTGCTCAGCTGCACAGAAACATACATAAACTGACCTGGACCGTGGTATCGGCAGGGCTGGAGCAGCAGGGGATTAAATGGGTGAATACTGTTTTTTCTTTCTTTTTTGTTATTACATTGAATTCCATGAATTTTAAAATATAACATATTACCTGCATATCCCCTTTAAATTCCCTGTTTAAATCAGTTGCCTCTGTTATCTTTGATAACAATGTCATTTTCCGGCATACCGTTTGTAATTGCCTTTATTTATTTGCTTAACTAAAGGGAAGGAGTTTAATAAACTTTAAGCAAATAAACTAGATGGAATAATTGCTCCTGGCCATAACAACATAACAAAATTGAATGTGGTCATGTTACTCACAAGTTGACTGAATCACAAGTTGGCAAAAAATCGAAATCTACTGGTGACTTAAGTTACATTGTGATGTAGCATCCCGATACTGCGATCTTTGGCCACACAAATGTGTGTGGCCAAAGTCTCCATGTAGCCTTAGCTTTAAAGAGGACCTGTCACCAATCCTGACAAGCCTGTTTGAATAGCTTCATGCATTCCCCATGTAATAACAATTCTGGAGCATCTATTCTCATGGCTCTATATTGTGCCATTCCTTTATTATTTCTATTAGAAGTTATGAATGACTTGCTAGCAGTCTGCAGTAAGGGTACAGAAAGGTGCTAACCAGTTAGGGGTGTGTACCTGCACAGACTCACTCTATCCAATCAGTGCTGCTATTTTCACACTGTGCAGGTACACCCCCCAACTGAAGAGACCCAGTGTATTAGAGCTGCAGTTCCCATGGAGGCCTGCAGGTGGCAGGCCATAATAGGATAACTGTGAATTAAGCTTATACTGTAGTTCTATGAAACTACAGTATAGGCTAAAATAAATCTAACTAGTGAATATTGTAGCCTCCTAGAGGGGCTAGAAAAAAATTTAAGTAAAGGAAAGTGCTGTTCTATCAGGGGCCAGCTGTTCCGTTCCGCAAAAATTGGAATGCACATGGACATCATTCGTATTTTTTGCAGATCCGCCCCCTTTTCCCTAGAATAAAAAATAAATACATGAAACGAAAAAAAAAAAATTGCGTTCCGTTTTTTTGCGTTCCGTATACCGTATACAGAACCATTCATTTCAATGAATCCGCAAAAAAAAGGAAGGTACTCCGTATGCCTTCCGTTTCTGTATTTCCGTTTTTCCATTTCGTTCAAAGATAGAACATGTCCTAATATTGTCTGCATAACGGATAAGGATATGTCACGGCCTATGGTGTGTTTTGTGACACTTTCTTTCACTTGGTTGCCCGTGGCAACGTGTGGTGTTGTGTGCATGTGGTGGCAGTGTCTCAGCCCTATGGCTGATCCCCAGGACATGGTTGCCACGCATGCCGTTGCCCGCGGCAATAGGTGAAGTGTGTGTTTATGTGTGTACTTCCCCTTTAAGTGGCCGTCTTCCTTTGCCTTGTGTTGGAAGGGTTAACTCCCTTCTGTGTGTGTGATCACTGGGTGTGTCTGAGTCTGGGTGTGGCTACTTTGGGCTATAAAGCCTCTGCTGTTTTCAGTTAGCTGAGGGGTTCTTCAGCCATGGTTGCTGGAGACATCCTCCTGTTATACCATCTGCCAGTGGGGGACACCCTTGTGGTCATAAGCTTTATGTATGGTGTTAAGTAGATGTTTCTTTGGTCTTGTTATTGCAGCATATGGTTTCCTGGGTTCCCGTGTGATGTCTGGTGTGTGTGTGTGCTGTGTCCTTTGTGTTGTTGTGGACAGCAGCACTTGTACATGGGTTCCAGGTTGTGTGTCTGTGGCAGGTAGGTGTGGTACTAGTCTCACTTACCTGTCATTGCCATATGTCTGTTTATGTTCCCCTTTCTATGTGGCTTGGCCAGTGAGACTCCTGTTCCTCTGTGTCTAGAAGGAACAGGTCGTCTTACCCTGCTCCTAGTCCAGGGCCACCCTGAGGGCTAGCAGGAATATCAGGTTCCGGAGTATGAGCCCTCCTACCATCAGGGTCGGCTCATACAGGCTAGGAGACAGGGTCAGAATTAGGGATTGTTAGGAGGTGACCTTCTCCCCGATTCCTGTCCTGGCCATGCTCTGACCATCCATCTTCTGATACCGCACGGCTGAGGGTTTTCCCCATCCTCAGCCGTGACAGGATAGTACTGTTCTATCAGGGGCCAGTTGTTCCGTTCAGCAAAAAACGTAATGCACACGGGCATCATCTGTATTTTTTTGTGGATCCGCCCCCTTTTCCCTAGAATAAAAAATTCATACATGAACAATAAAAAAAATTAACTGCATTTCAGCATCCAAAAATGCCCGTACTAATAAAATCTAAAAATATTTATCCCACATGGTGAATGGCATAATGGAAAAAAATTTAAATGGCCAATTTGCCATTTTTTCACTGCTTCACTTACCCTAAAAAATTAAATAAAATGTGACCAAAAACTCCAGATCATCAGCTTAGTAGACCTAACTAAAAAAAAAGTTATGGGGGTCAGAATATGACGAGGTAAAAAAACATATTTGTGGGGCCAGTTGTTCCATTCCGCAAAAGATGGAATGCACACGGACATCATCCGTATTTTTTGCGGATCTGTTTTTTGCAGACCGCAAAATACTGAAAAAGCCATACGGTCGTGTGCAAGAGGCCTTAAGGTGATTTTCTGAGTTATATCTTCAGTTCTAGCTGATAAATAATCACTCCTTACTTTTTCAATTTTGTTGTTAAGCAGTATGTCCACACAATAGCTATCTGCCTACAGCTCAAGGCAAAACTGATGGCAGAAAATGGACAAAAATGGTAGGAATTAATTGAAGCTTTTCTCTCTTACTTCTGCATCAACTCTGAATTTATATATTTAGATGGAAAATCTCTCTAATGACTGAACTGGGTTGATTTTGTTTTTACTAGAAAGCTGCCAGCATGGGAAATGAACAATCCCCACTGCTTTTTACAAGTTTCTTTCATACAAGTTACAATGTGTAATGACAATGTGATTAACTCATTAAAGAGTAGATTAGCTCCTGATTGTTTTGTTTACAGTAAATTACGGAGATCCCTGACTGGAACCACAGCCAACAAACTTAGAAACAGCTAACTAATGTCAGTGTCGGACTGGGGTTCCTTGGGCCCACCAGAGGAAATTATTCTCGGGACCCAGCAGTTATATCATTAATAAATCGAATAACTTCTGAACCAAAAGAAGTAGACTTTAGTGGCAAGTGATTAGCTCCAAGTCTGCTCTGTTTTTTTGTCTTAGAAATTCGAGATATATGGTATCTATGGTACCAGTGCCCGGGCCCACTGTGGGATCCTTTGCTACTCTGGTGGTCCAGTCCGACCTTGTCTGTCATCATAAATCCTTAGGTATCCGCCAGAGCCCACCACAAGAGCAGCTGGTCGTGGCTGCTGGCGACCCAGGTTACATTACGCATCGGAACAAGATTACAGAAAACAGGTGCAAGTTCGCAGGAGCAGGCCAAACAAGATGACCAAAGGAAAGCAGGTAGGATAATAAAACTAGCCGAAAGTCCAAACCAGGAGAGTACAGATATAGCCAAATCAGTAGACAAGAGGTAAATCAGTGGGACTAGCCGAGGTCCGTACACAGAGGGTTAAAATGGTTTTCCCAGATTTTTATACTGATGACCTATACTCAGGATATGTCATCAGTATCTGATCGATGGGGATCCAACTCCCAGGAACCCAGCCGATCAGCTGTTTTTAGAAGACAGCTGGCTCCTGTGAGCACCACTACCTTCTCACAGCTTACCAAGCCTAGCACTCTACATTGTTTAGCGGCTCTGCTTGGTATAGCAGCTCATGTTTGCTATGTAAACATAGGAGCAGTGGCAGTTATCAATGCATTTACACCAGTTGTCTATTGTTCGTACCATACTTATTTAGGAATCCTCTGCAACTTTTCCCAAAATGTCTAAATGTTTTAAAGAAAGTAGCAGGGTATACAGAGTCCTACCATGTGAAATATTTTAAAAAGGTCAAACATGGTGAATTTTAAGATATACTTTATGGGATGTGGTCTGCTGTTTTTAGCTGCAGACATATTCATCATTAAAACATGCATCTTGTAGAATGCTGTGAGTATTACAAATTCTGAAGTATAAGAATAAATCTGGATCAATTTTGTACTCTGGGAATCTGGATTAATCCATTAACTGAGTGGACCCCCAACCCAGGTAAAGCCAAATCATGCAACAGAATATTATACCCACAATGTTACAAAACAAAACCAGACCAGTATTACTATCACACAATGACCAAACAGTAATAGCTAATAGATTTGCATAAGTGCTCTATAGAACATCTAGCTGATTACAGTGCAGTTATAGCCAATGACTTACAACTGACCTCTCTGATTGGAATAATTCACTTTTCCCATCTTCTCCATCTGGCCCACCACCATGATGACTTCTTCCAGCCACAACTTGTGTCTGCAGAGATTGAAACAGAGACATCTTTGGCTCCTCACTTTTCCAGCATCCACCCTAGCTTTCCCAAATCTACTCAAACTCCCCATCCTGCCGATATCCCCAGTTCAATGCCTGTTTCTCCCCCAAATGCCCCTTCAATCCCGATTAGCACGATTAGTAATTTTTGAACATCTACTGTCCAGGCAATGGCAGCGTGATGCAGTGACATCACCACACACATCTGGATTCTGTCCCAAAAATATAAACAATTTACTGTTGAAACACAGAGGGAAATTTGGATTGCTCCAATGTTTAAAGAGGCTCTAAATGCATTATAAAAATTCTTACTATAATCTTTATAGGACTTTTTCTGTGGGTTTACATTATTTGTTGGTGACATTATCTTTTTTTTAAATTAATGCTACAGTGTAGATATTTTCAGGGCTGTCAGGCGTATCAGTCATTCCAGCGAAATTCAGATTGTTAATGTGATAATACATACATTGGCACTATTTCAATTCCCTAGATTTATAAATAGAAGAAGCATTCCAATCCAAACTCAAAAACAATACAATAAAATTATCCAGATGCTAATAACTTATGGAAGGTTTTAAAGGGTATCTGTCAGCAGATACGTATCTATGACACTGGCTGACCTGTTGCATGTGCGCTTGGCAGCTGAAGACATCTGTGTTGGTTCCATGTTAATATGTGCCTGCATTGCCGAGAAAAATACTATTTTTATATATGCAAATTAGCCTCTAGGATCAACAGGGGTGTTGCAGTTACACTTACAGGCTCAGCTCTCTCTGCAACTGCCACTCTCTCCACACTTTGACAGGGACATGTGTTATGATGTTTTCACTGCCTGGCCCTGACAATAAAAGTGCAGAGGGTATGGCAGTTGCAGAGAGAGCAGAGTTTTCACAATTTTGATGACCTATCCTCAGCATAAGGCCTCATGCACACGACCGTTATGTGCATCCGTGGCAGTTGTTCCGTTTTCAGTTTTTTTCTGCGGACCCATTGACTTTCAATGGGTCTGTGGAAAAATCGGAAAATGCACCGTTTGGCATCCGCGTCTGTGATCCGTGTTTCCAGTCCGTGAAAAAAATATGACCTGTCCTATTTTTTTCACGGACAATGGTTCACGGACCCATTCAAGCCATGGGGCCCATGAAAAATCACGGATGCACACAAGATTGTCATCTACGTCCGTGATCCGTGATCCGTGTCCGTGATCCGTGTCCGTTTTTTCCTATCATTTCAAAGGCAAACTTGACTTAGATTTTTTTTTCATTTTTCATGTCCGTGGATCCTCCAAAAATCAAGGAAGACCCACGGAAGAAAAAACGGACACGGATCACGGAACAACGGAAACCGTTTTTGCAGACCGCAAAAAATAACGTCCGTGTGCATGAGGCCTAAGGCTACTTTTACAATAGTGTTTCTATTTTCTGGTATTGAGATCCATCATAGGGTCTCAATACCTGAAAAAAGCGCTTCCGTTTTGTCCCCATTCATTGTCAATGGGGAGAAATCGTAACGCTTCAAAATGCATTCCGTTCCATTCCCATATCAGAGAGCAAAAGGCAGCATGCTGCGTCCTGAGATGCAAGTCAATGGGGACAGATCCGTTTTCTCTGACACAATCTGACACAATAGAAAACAAATCCGTCTCCCATTGACTTTCAATGGAAAGCATGACAGGTCTGTCTTGGTAGTGTTAAAGATAATACAACCGGATCCGTTTATAACGGATGCAAATGGTTGTATTATCAGTAACGGAAGCGTTTTTTCTGAACCCTGCCAGATCCAACAAAAACGCTAGTATTAAAGCACCCTAAGTCATCAATATCAGTTCAGTGGGGATTGGACGCTCGGCACCCATGCTGATCAGATGTTCCTTCAGTATTTACCTGCACACCATCAATATTGTAGTGGTGGTGCAGTGTAATTACAGCTTCCTCTCCCATTCAATGCACTATAATGTAGACATGTAGACAGTGTGCAGGTAAACATTGAAGAGGATGAAGCGCTTGCACTAGTGCCAATATCATGAAAACAGAGTATTCCTTTAACAAGCATTGTCCATCAATTACGTGATCCGTAGTAAATATGATAACTGAATGATCATTTATTTAAAGTAAGGCATCATTTTCAGTATTTTGCGTTTACAGAATAATCTGACTTATATGGCACACTGGAAAGACAAATCTTTAGAAACAGTCTTTATGTACTTTTCAGAGTTATATTCTGGTATAGACAATCTTGCTAAAGTCTTAGAGGTCTAGAATTTATAGCGCTTGACCCAGCTCTGGCAAGTGCTCTCTATGTTCTGCAACAGTGCTTTTTAATGGTTTTTTCACAGTGCGAGTTTTGGCCCATTAGCTACTAGTCCTAGTTATATGACTATGGCTAAAGTGGTTTAGTTTCAATCAGTGGCCTTGACTACTGTACTTTAAAATTACTTTACGAACAACCATATTTATAGAGGACAATTTATTCTGGAAAGTCAAAGCACTCTCAATATTTTTATAGATTTGATATTGATATTAAAAAATTGCCACTTATGAACACTGCATAAACTTATAAAGTTGTGTCTCCATTTATTGCATTACTATCACTGTTAGATTATAGTTTATTGTCTGGAGCATTCCATTAACCCCTTCAGGACTCTGCCATTTTTCACCTTAAGGACCAGGCCAATTTTTGCAAATCTGACATGTGTCACTTTATGTGGTGATAACTTTAAAACGCTTTTACTTAGCCAGGCCATTCTGAGATTGTTTTCACATCACTTATTGTACTTCATGACAGTGGTAAAATTGAGTCACAAAAATTTATTTTTATTTATAAAACAAAATGCCAAATTTACTAAACATTTTGAAAAATTAGAAAATACCTCCCCAAAAAGTTATTACTTTACATTCCCCATATGTCTACTTCATGTTTGGATCATTTTGTGAATGACATTTTATTTTTTGAGGACGTTAGAAGGTTTAGAAGTTTAGAAGCAAATCTTAAAATTTTTCAGAAAATTTCCAAAACCCACTTTTTAAGGGCCAGTTCAGGTCTGAAGTCACTTTGTTAGGCTTACATAATAGAAACTACCCAAAAATTACCCGATTTTAGAAACTACACCCTTAAGATATTCAAAACTGTTTTTACAAAATTTGTTAACCCTTTAGGTGTTCCACAAGAATTTATGGAAAATGGAGATACAATTTCGAAATTTCACTTTTTGGGCAGATTTTCCATTTTAATCAATTTTTTCCAGTAACAAAGCAAGGGTTACCAGCCAAACAAAACTTAATATTTATGGCCCTGATTCTGTAGTTTACAGAAACACCCCATATGTGGTCGTAAACTGCTGTACGGGAACACGGTATTGCGCAGAAGGAAAGGAACGCCATATGGTTTTTGGCAAGCAGATTTCACTGGGATAATTTAAACTGCCATGTCACATTTGAAGCCCCCCTGATGCACCCCTAGAGTAGAAACTCCAAAAAAGTAACCCCATTTTAGAAACTACACCCCTCAGGGTATACAAAACTAATTTTACAGACTTTGTTAACCCTTTAGGTGTTCAAAAAGAATTGATGGAAAATAGAGATGAAATTTCAGAATTTCACTTTTTTGGCAGATGATCCATTTGAATCAATTTTTTTCCACTAACAAAGCAAGGATTAACAGCCAAACAAAACTCAATATTTTTTGCCCTGATTTTCTAGTTTACAGAAACACCCCCTATGTGGTCGTAAACTGCTGTACGGGCACACGGCATTGCGCTGAAAGAAAGGAATATGGTTTTTGAAAAGCAGATTTCACTGGGATAATTTTAAGCTGCCATGTCACATTTGAATATCCCCTGATGCACCCCTAGAGTAGAAACTCCAAAAAAGTGACTCCATTTTGGAAACTACGGGATAAGGTGGCAGTTTTGTTGGTACTATTTTAGGGTACATATGATTTTTGGTTGCTCTATATTACACTTTTTGTGAGGCAAAGTAACCAAAAATTTGGCACAGTTTTATTTTTTTATTTCCAACGTTCATCTGACAGGTTAGATCATGTGGTATTTTTATAGAGCAGGTTGTTACAGACGCGACAATACCAAATATTGTTTGTTTCAGTTTTACATAATAAAGCATTTTTGTCTCCACATTCTGAAAGCCGTAGTTTTTTAAATTTTTTGGGCGACTGTCTTGTGTATGGGCTAATTTTTTTCGGGATGAGATGATGGCTTGATTGGTACTATTTTAGGGTGCATATGACTTTTTGATCACTTGCTGTTACACTTTTTGTGATGTAAGGTGACAAAAAATGGCTTTTTGACACCTTTTTTTTTTTTACGGTGTTCACCTGAGGGGTTAGGTCATGTGATATTTTTATACAGCATATTCTTACGGACCTGGAGATACCTAATATGTCTGCTTTTTATTTATGTAAGTTTTACACTCATCTCCGGTGAGTTCCTGTTCCCCACCACCCTCCGTGGGCCATTGGACCTTGTTATTTACTTACTTGGTTTACTATTGACTGGTCTGCAATATATTTTCACTTCCACTATATACATTTGCATACCATTTATTGCCCATTGGAGTTACATGTGCTGACGGGAACTTCATCGGGGACCCATATATTCTACTTTTGCATGGGTTTAGATTTTCCATCTTGTACTTTACTCCCATGCTGCATGCATACAATATCTCACAATTTTTTTGATCCGTGTGTTTTCCTCTCAGTGTGGCGCTTTCTGCTTTTTTGTCCTCCGCTCCTGTTTTATCATGTTTATGGCATCATACCTCTTGATTGTTTCTATTTATGTGCATAATCATGCTTCAATAAAATTTGTTATACTTTTGGCATTATGAGCTCCTATTTCCTTTGTTTCTATTGTCTAACTCGGGAGCTTTTGCCGAGTCATACTTTAGGTGTGCCCCTTGGGGTTTATTGGGTGGACATTGTCCTCCTCACCCTCCTCTGGGACACCTTAGGTCATTTGTTTGTATTTCTGATGAAGCCAGATTGGTCCGGCCCCACTATAGACAAAATAACCTCAGCCAAGCGTAGTGCCAGGACCTTAGCCAAGATCTTTGCGTCTAGGTTAATGAGCGAAATAGGACGATAAGAACTACACTGGTCTGGTGGTCTCCCTGTCTTATGAATAACCACTAATGTGGCTTCAGAGAACGAGGGTGGCAGCTCAGGCACCTAGAGTGAGTCTGCAAAAATCCCACCCAGACAAGTGCTAAAGGTCTCTATATGAAGCTTGTACCATTCAGCAGTTAAACCATCTGGTACAGGGGTCTTATGAGGGGTCATGGAGCCTATAGCCACCTGAATCTCCCGAGATAGGGGAGTCAAACATATTTCTATTGTCTCTGGAAACCTGTGGGATTGTTATCTGATCTAAATAATGTCTCAATCCTGCAGTAAGAGCAGAAGTATACAGTTTAGCATAGTAGGTTGCAGATTGAGCACAGATGTTGTCAGGTTTAGTGACCACCGCACCCGAGTCAGTTCAGATCCCCGCCACCATAGTTTGAGGGGTCTTCACCCTGGACATATACGCTCCTATCTCCTTCTGAAAAGATGACTTGCCTCTGTGTAAGAAGCCGCTTCTGAGTGTACTCAGTGAGGTGCAGTTTATAATCCCTCTGGAGGGACAACCATCTCTCCCTACAGTCCTCCCCTGGGTCATTAGTATATGCCTCCTCTGCCTCCATGAGATCAGCTTCTATCCTAGCCCAGGTGAGCTGCAGCTGCTTCCTGTGGATACCAATCTCTGAGATAAATGTACCCCTCAGCACCGCCTTACCAGCCTTCCACTCTGTCAGGGTGTTAGAAGAACCTTTATTTATTCGCCAATATTCATCTAGCGGGAGCACCTGTAACCATATTGGATTCAGTCTCCATGATCTATCTGGTCTGTACAGCGGTTGAACCATAGTGACCTGCAGTGGAGCATGTTCAGAAATACCCCGTGGCAGATAAGACGCCATCTTCACCATAGGAAAAGAGTCAGTGCTTCCAAAGGCAAGATCAATGCGGGACATACAGATGTAGCAGGGTTATCCCTCAAGCTCATAACTCTAATTTCTTAACTCATCGCGTTATCTTGAGACAAAAGCCATTGAAAAGCAATTGAAGGTGTTTGCTTAACGCATTTAGTTTAGATAAAACGTCTCATAAATCATGAGTGTTAACTCTACTACATCCGTAGTATCCCCTGACGCAGACTAACATGAGAATTGTCTAAGGGTTGGATTCCTCCACCGCCATAGTTCCACTAAGTTATAGTTCGTCGCCCAATTAGACAGGGCTGAATTGTGCCTGAGGGGAGCTCTTAATATATCCAGCTGTTTATCTAATACTGCGTTGAAATCTCCCAGAATAACAAAAGAGGATAAGGGCAGCAGTGCCACCTTAGCCATAATCTCGTCCAATCAGGACCTACAAAAGGGCGGAGGGGCGTACAGCCTCACAACAATCAAAGGACTGCCCCTGATAAGACAGTAGAGGAGAATGAACCTGCTGTGTGGATCTACCTGTACAGTGTCCAGTTGGAGTAGTAGTGCCTTACTGAGCAGGATGGAGACCCCACATGCATTGTTGGTATAGGTCGCATGATACGCCTGTCCCACCCAAGGGCGCCGAAGAGAGAGTACCTTGTGATCCTTCAGATGTGCTTCCTGGAAGATAAGTATATCAGGGGCATGAGTCTTAAGGTAATTAAAGACCAAGGATATTTTGATTTTACAGTTCAGGCACCTCACATTCCACGAGATTATCTTAAACGTTGAGAACCGTCAACATAAGACCACTACTAACCTTAGGGGTGCACCTTTACCTCCCCCTCCCCTTCTAAGAGTGGTCCTTGAAAAAAAGAAATAACAGTTATCAAGAGAGGAAAGAACTGCAACACACAGAGTAAAACTTGATTGGGAAAGACAAAAGTCTCCCTTCTTCTTATACTTGTTCCCTTTATTCACTCAGTATCCCCCCTGCACCCACCATAGGTGCGAGAGCCACTTCACCTCTACTTCATCAGGAGGATATGGAGGAGACATAGAGTATAAAACTTGAAACCAAACTTAAACATAAGAATTCACTGCCTCCTCCCTTGCGGCCTGGGTTTGGAAGAAGAGAGTTCCCCCATCAACTTGAACGCGCAGCCTCGTTCGGTAGAGCATTGCATATTGTATTCCCAGTTCCCTTAGTCTGGTCCAGAACTGTCTTCTCTTCTTCTGTACTTCAGTAATGACGTCAGGGTAGAAGGATATCTTTGTGTTTTCATAGGAGATAGTCCCTTTCCTCCTTGCGGCTGCCAGAATTGCGTCCCCGTCTCTATAGTTTAATATTTTATTATAAAAGGTCTTGGAGGTGAACCCAGAGGCAGAGGCCTGGTTGGAATTCTATGCGCCCTTTCGATCACAAAGCATTGGGATAACTGCAGCCGTGCCAAGACAGGTTTTATCAAACTCTCTGCAAAAGCCTCTGGTTCTGTGCCTTCAGCTCTTTCTGGGAGGCCAAGAATACGGATGTTATTCCGCCTATTTCTGTTCTCAGCATCTTCGGCTCTGGCTTGAAAGGATTTTATTTGCTGGAGGAGTGAACTAGTAAGTTCAGAGATGACCTTGCTGTGTATTCCACCTCTATTGCCCTACGCTCCACCTCTGCTGTGCGAGTTCACATTTTCTCAATATCATGACGCAAAAAGTTAGCATCACTTTGGAGGGGATCTATTTTCGCTGCTAAAGCAGCCTGACAAGCCGCTATGGCCGACATAATCCTGTCAGTTTGTGACTCATTGGCAGCATGGTCCACCAGAGTATCCTCTTCCTCAGTTTGACTCATGGTGTCAATCAAGGCTTTGCTTAGGGTTTGAGGGGGCACTGGATCAGTCTTTCACCCCATAAACAGTTAGGCTTTGAGAATAAAGGGGAGAACCTTGTGAGCTCCTAGGTCAGGATATATCGCTCACAAGAAAGACAGAGTCCAGATCAGCCAGGGCCCCAGATTAGGGTATGCTGCGGTCAGAACACAAGATTTCTCAATAGGGCGCCAAAAATGAAAAATAAAATTGTGCCTTTACTGTATGCAATGTTAGCAGCACCTCAGCTGTAACCGCAATAGGCCAGCAAGGTATACTGTCGCTGAGTAGTGCACCACAGTTCAATTGGACCCCTAGTGTTTCAGTGGTGCCTCAGTGGGATATAGACAGGTTGAGCCAAAGAGTGGAAAGTCACTTACTCCTGTCCGGCAAGGCCCCAGGGGGCTGCTGGAAGTGCTTTGTGGCAGTGGCAAGAAAATGGCTGCTGCCGCGCATCTTTTGACTGTCCGTTCCCTCACAGTCACACTCGGTCTGCGTGAGGGGGAACATATAATGTGGAGAGGGCCTCACCCAAATGATTCACGGAAGCTCTGTACGGGCTCCGGCAGGCCTCATGATGATTATGGAGGCTGCTCTCACCTTTATGACCCGTCAACTATGGCGGCTCCAAGCTGGCTCCCGGCCCCAACGATAAGTCCAGTCTTTCCCAGTCTGGGATGCAGCAAATGCCGGGTCAGAATGTGGGGAGTTGTTCAGAGAGTCTCCCTCAAGGTATTGTGGCTACCCTGAAGGCTTGCAAAGCTGGAAGGAGTCAGGATTACACCAGGATTTCATGAGAGCCTTCTTCAACACGTCCTCACGCCATGCCTGTCAAGCCACACCCCCTCTGGCATCACATAGTTCTGTGTAAACAGGGATGTGCTGCTGACAAACAATGAAACTGCATGGTAATGAATTATCATGGTGGTGATCATTCATTCCCATGCAGAGTATATAATTGCTGCATGTATTAGCAAACATAGATACAGTCTCACAGATGCAGTATAGAGCTCGTATCCAGAGACAACTGAGTGGCACAGCTGCATCTGTGTGTTTATAGAGGAATTATCTTATCTAAAACTCCAGAATAACCATTCCATATAACAGATAAGCGTTATAATAAAACCATAAAAAACCCTTTCATGATTTGAGAATGCTTCAATGTAACCATTCCATATAACAGATAAGCGTTATAATAAAACCATAAAAAAACCTTTCATGATTTGAGAATTCGTCAACGAAATATACAAAAACACTGATTTAACAAAATAACTAATGAAATAGGTCAAAGCATCAGGGATTTTAACAGGAATCATGTATCAGGGCAGCAGACCATGCCCTAATGCCCAGCGCATCCTGACAAATGGTAAAGAACAGAAAAGAACATGTGTTCTAAAAAACTAGATCAGACAGCACACTTTCAATCTTTTTAAAAGGGCTGTAACGTTCAAATGTGGACATTTCCATAAGATTCTCTTTCTCGAGGTAGACCTGAAAGGTGTTGGAAAGTTTATAACAGAGAGAAGATTTCACTATGATACCACTATGATATCATCAAGTAAAGTAGTATATGTGTGTGTGTGTATATGTGTATATGTGTGTGGGATCGTCTCTTATTCGTGGGTCAGTCTCACAGAATTATCTTCATAACCACTGGGTTTCAGGTCCAAACAGTGCAATTTATTTTACACTCTTCATACACAACATGGCATAAAACAAAAGCCTGTCCGTCTGGGCTCTACCTAAACATAATAAACATCATATCCCTAACTCGGCTATATGATAGCGTTCCCACATGGAACCAGGTGTGGCTTACCCCAGACATACAGTCCACCAGCCCTCAGGCTATAACAAATGCAGTACCTTTGGAGGGGGTTGTGGTCTAGCAGTCCTCCCGCTTCTGACCTTTCAATGCTTGTTCCTGGGCGTCCCTCAAAGTCCAGGCTATTGCATAGCCTCGTGGCCCCTCAGCCTTGCCTAGCTAAGACCACACTGACAGAGCCTCACCAGGCCTCTCTCTGCACACTCTCCAGAGTGAGACACACCCAATTCCAGAAACCAGATTAAATGGAATCCCTGGACGTGAGCATGCCCTAAGTTCCGGACTGGAACCTGTGGAAACAACACCTCAATGTTCACATTGCCACAGTGTGTGTATGTATATATATATATATATATATATATATAAATATATACAGTGCTGCCCATAATTATCCATACCACTGGCAAATTTTGACTTCAAGTTACTTTTATTAAACCAGCAAGTCATTTTTTGACGGGAAATCACATAGGTGTCTCCCAAAGGATAATAAGACGATGTACAAGAGGCATTATTGTGGGAAAAAAACATTATTCTCAGCTTTTATTTACATTTGAGCAAAAAATACAAGATGTTCTACACTGTGGAAAATCTCAGAGGACGTGGTCGGAAGCCAAAAGTGACACCTGTGCTGACCTGTCACGGCTGGAGGTGGGGGAAACCCCCAGCCGTGCCGTGCCAGGAGATGGTAGGGTTACCACTTGGCCAAACAACACAGAATTAGGGAGCAGGTCACCTCCTGTTGCGTCCCTAACTCTGACCCTGTCTCCTACCTGCATGGGCCGACCTTGATGGTAGGAGGGCCCATACTCAGGAACCTCAGATCTCTGCTGACCCTCCGCAGATCCCTGACCTAGGAGCTGGGTGAGACGACCTACTCCTCCTTGGCACGGAGGAGCAGGAGTCTCAATGGCCAAGCAACAAGGGGAAACAGAAAACACCTTATGGCAGTGACAGGCAAATGGAACCAACACATCACTCACCTGCCACAGACAACAAACCCTGGAACCCATGTGCAGGTGCTGCAGTTCTGAACACCAACGGACACAGCACACACACCAGACATCACACAGGAACCCAGGGCCATAAGCTGCAATAATAAGTAAACCCCACACACACCTTCATAACACAGTGAAACATAGTTTTATGACCAGAAGGGAGGCCCCCACTGGTAGATGGTAATATACAGGAGGCTGCTCCAGCTATGCCTGGCTGAAAGCAACCTACTGAGCCCAGCCAGAGAACGAGGCTTTATAGGCCTAAGTTGCCACACCCACCGGTCAGAACACACCCAGTGACATCACACACACTGAGAAGAGAATTAACCCTTCCAGCACCACAGGAAAGGGAAAACACCAACTTAAAGGGGAAGTACACACAATACATAACACACACCAACACACTCACCTGTTACCGCCAGCAACGGCATGCGTGGCAACCATGTTCTGGGGAACAGCCAGCAGGCCGAGACCCTGCCACCACATGCACACAGCAACAGACGTTGCCGCGGACAACCGCAGGTGAAGGAAGGTGTCTCCGTGCATACAACACATGACCTAGTGCACCACAAACAGACAAAGGGAGTGCACATAAAACACGTTGCCAAGGGCAACCGCACGCATGCCTGTTATCCGCGGCAACCGCACCTGAGGCAAACCACTAAGTGCCCCCAGCTGCGGTTGACACAACACCAAAACCGCGGGTAACTGCATGCGGCTCCCAAGGAGTCACGACCATGACCAAGGGTCGTGACATGACCAGGAGCATAGTTAGAGAGGTGAAAAAGAATCCGAGGATCACCACCAAGGCCATCCTGGTAAATCTGGGCTCTGCTGGTTGCAATGTCTCAAGGCAGACAATCCAACGAACACTGCACACTGCTGGGTTCCACGGATGCAGACCAAGGAGGACGCCACTTCTCCAGATAAGGCATACAAAAGCTTGCTTGGCCTTTGCAAAAGCTCATCTGGACAAAAAAGAAAACTTCTGGTCTTCTATGTTATGGTCAGATGAAACTAAAATTGAATTGTTTGGTCACAATGATGTTTCCTTCATTTGGTGTAAAAAAGGAGAAGCCTTCAACCCAAAAAACGCCATCACCACTGTCAAACATAGTGGTGGTAACTGTAGGGATGTGCTCGTGGTAGCTACGGTAGCGGCAGCAGTATTGAGGCAATCACAGACAGTCTTTGTGATACACCGTGACCTTATTCACACCAAAGGCATAACAGGCAATGTGCAGACCACACAGGTGCATATCCACATAGTGCATAGAACAAAAGTCCTTCCATAGAAAATAAACAGCAGGTTTGAGTCACCTTGTTTCTGGACAGACCACAGCGGTCCTGCAGGCTTCTAGGCTACCTGCCTTTGTCTCCCTCAGGCCAGAGCCCCTTCAGCTAGTAGCACCACAGGTCCCAGGGCTATCCTTCAATGTGTGCTGCGCCCAGACTCTCCTTCACCAGCACTGACTGTGGAAATCTCTAGCACAGCAAGACACCCCCCACCCCCCATCTTCAGCAGGCTGGGTTCTTTAAAGGCCCAGCTCCAATAAAAACCTGGGCTGGCCGTAAGGAACAGGCACCCACCCTGCTCTTTACCTGTTCCCAGTAAGAACCGGCCCAGACACGCCGCTGTAACCGCAATGGTCCGGTTCTTACTCCACCGAGGCCAGGACCTCTGGTGGCACGTATCGTCCATCTATTATTATCCCGGGGACTCTCCTACAGAACCTAATGCTTTGGAGGTGTTTTTCAGCTAATGGACTAGGGAACCTAATCACAGTAAACGGCACCATGAAAAAAGAGCAATACATGAGGATTCACAATGACAACATCAGGCCTTGGGCACCAGTGGACATTTCAGCATGACAATGACCCAAAACACACAGCAAAAGTGGTGAAGAAATGATTAGCAGACAACAACATTAACGTTTTGGAGTGGCCCAGCCAGAGTCCAGACTTGAATCCAATTGAGAATCTGTGGAGGGAGCTAAAGATCAGGGTGATGGCATAAAGACCCTCCAACCTGAAAGATTTGGAGCTCATTGCTAAAGATGAATGGGCAAAAATACCTGTTGAGACATGCAAAAAGCTGGTCTGCAATTATAGGAAGCGATTGATTGCTGTAATAGCCAATAAAGGCTTTTCTATTGATTATTGAGAAGGGTAGGAATAATTTTGGACTTGACACTTTTTGCTCAAATGTAAATAAAAGCTGAGAAATGTTTGTTTTTTCCACAATAATGCCTCTTGTACATTGTCTTATTATCTTTTGGGAGACACCATGTCATTTCCCGTCAAAAAATTACTTGCTGGTTGAATAAAAGTAAACTTTAAGTCAAAAATTGCCTGGGGTATGAATAATTATGGGCAGCACTGTATATATACAGTATATATATATATATATATATATATATATATATATATAGTGTATATACAATGTACAGTATTTTTTAGATACGCTTGAAATTTCTATTTTACTGGAAACAATTACAAGGGAAGAAGTTCAGAGGGAGACTTTATCATAAGGGAAATATTTTAAGCCAGTTATGCTTGGGTCTGCGTTGGGGTACTTTGCACCAAATTTATCAGAAGTTACATGTTTGTTAAATTTGGTGCATCTTAAACAAGATTGTCTAGAAATGCTACTCCAGTTTTCTACACTTTTAAAAACATTTCTCCCCCACTTTCCCACCCACCTTTTAAAACTGTAGTGAGTAGTGTAAAAATGTAAAGAATTATAAATGAGTCCAAAAAGTCACATAGGGCTTATTGACTTTTTGAAGTCAGAATTCTGGATTGCAGAGTGTGATAAATTCCTCCCATGGTATTTACAAGGAATGAGTTTAGTACCTTCTATAATATAGTACCTTATGCTGAGAATTTGCAACCATCTTGTTTCCTCACAGAAGATGCTATATATCTCCATTGCCCCCTTTATGCACTAGCAGCAAAAGCTTGTTGGCAGATCTACTATTCTTAAATTGTATGTCTACTTAGCACTTTTTTTATGGAACTGCAGAAAATGTGGGCCAGTTTCTGCATGGATTTTTCACACAGTGTGTGGATTATATTTGTTTATACTGTTGATACTGTATAATGCTGCAGATTTTCCACCTGCTTTTCTGTAGCAAAGAGTCTGAGGTGTATAGCCTACTTTGAAATAAATACAGATGACAAAACCAGACAAACTAAATATATTCAGACCCCAGACCAGGGCAAAAATAAAGGTTGGGGCGGCACTGCAGTATATTGATATTGGCGGAGTGCCAGCGGCTGTGAAGGCGATCCCCCTTCAATTGGTTAGTATGAAAAATTCCACAGCACATCCAAGGCGTAAAATCAGGAAAAACTTTTATTCACCAAGCAGCGAAGTTTCGATCCTCCTCCTGGGATCTTTCTCAAGCAATGACGCTTAAGAAAGATCCCAGGAGGAGGATCGAAACGTCGCTGCTTGAGAATAAAAGTTTTTCCTGATTTTACACCTTGGATGTGCTGTGGAATTTTTCATACAGACCCCAGACCACTTAAATATTGACCCATGGCAGACCCCCTAAATCAATTTCTACCCCAAACCCCCTAATAATAGAAATCAGACCCCCCCCCCCCCACACCACCCTCACCAAGTAGCATATCCTCTGTCTCCTTGCTGCTTTCTCTTGTAGATTGAGGACCTTCAGAGGTGATGTAACCATCTGAAAGTCCTTCTAGAAGCAGTTTTTGTCACAATATGCAGCACAAAGCACAACAGAGGGCACTTGCATGATGTTTGCTCTTCAGGAAAGGCTTCACTGGTGAAGTTGGGGGCAACCCAAACTACCAATATTAGAATTCACTATTGGTCCCTACCCTAAGTACAGCCCATACTTCTCCCAATGTTTTTCTATAGAGATTGCATGGCTCCATGCATGGTTTTATAAATGCTTTCAATAGATAAGGCTAAAAAATGTAAACTCAATAATTAGAAGGGGTGTCAAGATACAATGGATATAAAAAGTCTGCACACCCCTGTTAAAATGTCAGGTTTCTGTGATGTAAAAAAAAGAGACAAAGATAAATAATTTCAGAACTTTAGGTTGTGAGACGCACAGGGCTGTGGAAAAATATGGAGAAGGTGCTCACAGTAGAGAGGATCCGTCCTTCCTCTAATGGGGGATAAATGAAATTTAAAAAAATACTGGGCACTCTCACTTATGTAGAACCATACAGTTTATTACAGTACATATAATCATAAACGCACAATCGCAATAATATAAAATTAGATAGTAAATAAAATAGTAAAATAAAAAACTCCTAAAATCACTATAATAAAATGGATCCAAAAAAATGGTGAGGAAAAGTTAGTCCATATGTATCAGACTGATAGTGGGTGGTCCTCGATAATTAAAGATGGGATTTAGTGTCCTGTACAATATACAGTCCCACTTTTGAAGAAAAAGTAAAGATGCTACGGTTTGTAGACAATCACTTGAGTGGGTCTATTTGCGGCGTCCCGCTGGTACTCACTGCGCAGTGAAATCTTGTGTATTTCAGAACTTTTTCCACCTTTAATGTGACCTGCAAACTGTACCACTCAATTGAAAAACAAACTGAAATCTTTTAGGGAGGGAAGAAAACAATGTGGTTGCATAAGTGTGCACACCTTTATCTTTAACCCCTTTAGGACACAGCCATATTTCACCTTAAGGACTAGGCCATTTATTTGCAAATCTGACCAGTGTCACTTTAAGTGGTGATAACGCTTTGACTTATCCAGGCCATTCTGAGATTGTTTTTTTGTCACATATTGTACTTCATGACACTGGTAAAATGAAGTAAAAAAAATTTTTTTTATGAAAAAATACAAAATTTACCAAAAAATTGTAAAAAAATTAGCAAATTTCCAAGTTTCAATTTCTCTACTTCTATAATACACAGTAATACCTACAAAAATAGTTATTACTTTACATTCCCCATATGTCTACTTCATTTTTGGATCAATTTGGGAATGATATTTTATTTTTATGGGATGTTACAAGGCTTAGAAGTTTAGAAGCAAATCTTGAAACTTTTTAAAAATTTTCAAAAACCCACTTTTTAGGGACCACAACAGGTCTGAAGTCACTTTGTGAGGCTTACATAATAGAAACCACCCAAAAATGAACAGAAAAGAAACTACACCCCTCAAGGTATTCAAAACTGATTTTACAAATGTCGTTAACCATTTAGTTGTTCCACAAGAGTTAATGGCAAATGGTGATAAAATTTCAGAATTTAGATTTTTGGGCAAATTTTCCATTTTAATTTTTTCCAGTAACAAAGCAAGGGTTAACAGACAAACAAAATGCTATATTTATTGCCCCGATTCTGTAGTTTGCAGAAACACCCCATATGTGGCCGTAAACTGCTGTACGGGCACACAGTAGGGCATAGAGGGAAAGGTGCGCCGTATGGTTTTTGGAAGGCAGATTTTGCTGGACTGTTTTTTTTTTAAACCATGTCACATTTGAAGCCCCCTGATGCACTCCTAGAGTAGAAACTCAGTAAAAGTGACCCCATCTAAGAAACTACACCCCTCAAGGTATTCAAAACTGATTTTACAAACTTTGTTAACCCTTTAGGTGTTCCACAAGATTTAATGGAAAATAGAGATACAATTTCAAGATTTCACTTTTTTGGCAGATTTTTCATTTGAATCATTCATTTTAATATTTTTTTTCCAGTTACAAAGCAAGGGTTAACAGCCAAACAAAACTCAATATTTATGGCTCTGATTCTGTAGTTTACAGAAACACCCCATATGTGGTCGTAAACCGCTGTACGGGCACACGGCAGTTTTGGAAGGCAGATTTTGCTGGACCGTTTTTTTGACACCATGTCCCATTTGAAGCCCCCCTGATGCACCCCTAGAGTAGAAACTCCAAAAAAGTTACCCTATTTTAGAAACTACGGGATAGGGTGGCAGTGTTGTTAGTACTAGTTTAGGGTACATATGATTTTTTGTTGCTCAATATTACAAGGTAACAGGAAATAGCTATTTTGGCACCATTTTTATGTTTTTTTATTTTCAACATTCATCTGACAGGTTAGATCATGTAATATTCTTATAGAGCAGGTTGTCACGGACGCAGCGATACCTAATATGTATACTATTTTTTTTATTTATGTAAGTTTTACACAATGATTTCATTTTTGAAACAAAAAAAATCATGTTTCAGTGTCTCCACAGTCTGAGAGCCATAGTTTTTTCAGTTTTTGGGCAAATATCTTGGGTAGGGTATGATTTTTGCGGGATAAGATGACGGTTTGATTGGCACTATTTTGGGGTGCGTATGACTTTTTGATTGCTTGCTATTACACTTTTTGTGTCTCCATATTCTGAGAGCCATAGTTTTTTTCAGTTTTTGGACGATTATCTTAGGTAGGGATGAGGTTTGATTGGTACTATTTTGGCATACATATGACTTTTTTGATCACTTTTATTACCTTTTTTGGGAAGTAATGTGGGCAAAATTTCAATTTCATCCTAGTTTTTTATTTTTTATTTTTATGGCGTTCACCGTTCGGGTAAAGTAACATGACCATTTTATAGATCGGATCATTATGGACGCGGTGATATACAACTTGTGTAGGGAATTACATTTTTTTATTTTTAATCAGTGATAAATGTGTTTTTTTATTTTTACATTTTTTTCCCACTTTTTTTAATTTTTTTTTACCAAGACCCACTTGGTTCTTGAAGATCCAGTGGGTCTGATGTCTGTATAATACAGTACAGTACACAATATAGAGTATTGTACTGTATTTTACTTACACTTTGTCTGAACAGATCTATGCCTTTAGCACAGATCTGTTCAGCACCATGGACGGCATGGGAACCTCCTCCGTCTGCCACAACTGAGGAGACGGGGAAGGGGAAGGAGGGGGGCTCCCTCCCTCTGTGACCTCATCCTGTCTGGGGGCTGCAAAGGCACATCAGCCCCCCGATGGGAGAGGGAGGGAGCTGACTGTTAACTTTTTCCATACAGCAGTCCGTACGGACCGCGGTATGGAAAGGGTTAAACGGCTCACATCACATCATTGTATACCCACTGGACACCAATGAATATTCAAGCGGAGGCGGGCGGGGGATCGCAATCCCGCCTCCCACACCGCCCACACCGCCAACAACCCCTCCCCCCCCCCCCCCCCCACACCACCTGCCGGCATTAAAATCATTCAGGGGTGCAGGGAGGTGAAAAATCTATATTTTCGGCATTTTAAAGTTTCTGATCCCGATCAGAAATTGCAGAAGGCGCAGCAAACCGCAGGTCTGAATTGACCTGCGGTTTGCTGCGATCCCCGACATGGGGGGGTCACAGGACCCCCCGGCGCATCTAGCCAAGGTGCCTGCTCAATGATTTGAGCAGGCACCGGGTTCCGATCACCGCCCGCCGAGCGGCGGTGATCGGAACCATACATGACGTACCGGTACGTCATATGTCCTTAAGTACCAGGACAACATGACGTACCGGTAGAATTAAGCAATCACATTCAAAATCATGTTAAATAGGAGTCAGCATACACCTACCATCATTTAAAGTCCCTCTGATTAACCCCAAATAAAGTTCAGCTGCTCTAGTTGGTCTTTCCTGAAATTTTCTTAGTCGCATCCCACAGCAAAAGTCATGGTCCACAGAGAGCTTCCAAAGCATCAGAGGGATCTCATTGTTAAAAGGTATCAGTCAGGAGAAGGGTACCAAAGAATTTCCAAGGCATTAGATATACCATGGAACACAGTGAAGACAGTCATCATTAAGTGGAGAAAATAGAACTGGACGTCCCTCCAAAATTGATGAAAAGATGAGAAGAAAACTGGTCTGGGAGGCTACAAAGAGGCCTACAGCAACATTGAAGGAGCTGCAGGAATATCTGGCAACTACTGGCTGTGTGGTACATGTGACAACAATCTCCCATATTCTTCATATGTCTGGGCTATAGGGTAAAGTGGCAAAGCGAAAGCCTTTTCTTATGAAGAAAAACATACAAGCCAGGCTACATTTTGCAACACATCTGAAGTCTCCCAAAAGCATGTGGGAAAAGGTGTTATGGTCTGATGAAACCAAGGTTGAACTTTTTGGCCATAATTCCAAAAGATATGTTTGGGGCAAAAACAACACTGCACATCACCAAAAGAACACCATACCCACAGTGAAGCATGGTGGTGGCAGCATCATGCTTTGGGGCTCTTTTTCTTCAGCTGGAACTGGGGCCTTTGTTAAGCTAGAGGGAATTATGAACAGTTCCAAATACCAGTCAATATTGGCACAAAACCTTCAGGCTTCTGCTAGAAAGCTGAACATGAAGAGGAATAACCCAAAGCATACATCCAAATCAACAAAGGAATGGCTTGACCAGAAGACGATTAAAGTTTTGGAATGGCCCAGCCAGATCCCAGATCGGAATCCAATTAAAAATCTGTAGGGTGATCTGAAGAGGGCTGTGCACAGGAGAGGCCCTCACAATCTGACAGATTTGGAGTGTTTTTGCAAAGAAGAGTGGGCAAATCTTGTCAAGTCAAAATGTGCCATGCTGATAGACTCATACCCCAAAAAGACTGAGTGCTGTAATAAAATCAAAAGGTGCTTCAACAAAGTATTAGTTTAAGGGTGTGCTCACTTATGCAACCATATTATTTTATTTTTATATTTATTCTTCCCTCTACCTAAAAGATTTCAGTTTGTTTTTCAATTGAGTTGTACAGTTTATAGGTCACATTAAATGTGAAAAAGTTCTGAAATGATTTATCTTTGTCTCATTTTATTACATCACAGAAACTTGACATTTTAACAGGGGTGTGTAGACTTTTTATATCCACTGTACTATTAGTTTATCTCATTAGTATCAGGTGCGGACATACTGCGTTCACAGCCAGTTTGGCTGCACAGGGGCCCGGCATTGGAAGTGGGCCCATTACGAGGTTCGGGGCAAGGCCTGGTTAATAAGCGCTTCTATTGTGGAAGCGTTCATCTCTATATTCAACTGTATAGAGTCCTCAGGAGGGGCAGGGAAGAGGAGTCTCCTATCCATGTTCCTTTGGTAGGCTGTAGGCCTAGTGCCTGTAACCTATCAGAGGCCAGTGCAGGCGCGATGCCTGAGCCGTACAGTGTGGGAGACAGGCCGGAAGAGGCCTGCATCGCATTGCTGAAAGCGGCATGGAGGTATGTTAGTTAAATTCTTCTTATTAACACTATGTTGTTTTCCAGTATGGGGAAGGAGCACTATGGGGGTATCTACTAGGGCCCTATATATTAGAATTATAAACTGGCATACATGGGGGGCACTATGGAGAGGGGGAGGAGTACTATGGGGGCATCTACTGGGGGAACTATATATTAGAATTATATACTGGCACTATGGAGAGGGGGAGGAGTACTATGCGGGCATCTACTGGGGGAACTATACATTAGAATTATATACTGGCACATATGGGGGACACTATGGAGAAGGGGGCACTATATATTTTCACCCATTGGAGCACTATGGAGAAGTGGGGAAGAGGAGCACTATGGGGGCATCTACTGGGGGCCCTATGTATTCAAATTATATACTGGCACACATGGGGGACACTATGGAGGGGGGAGGAGCACTATGGGGGCATCTACTGGGGAGCCCTATATATTAGAATTATATATTGGCACTATGGAGGGTGGCAAGCACTATGGGGGCATCTGCTGGGGATCCTATATATAGGAACTAGTCAGTGGCGTTGCTAGGGCTGGTGTCACCCGGTGCGGTAGAAAATGGTGTCACCCCCCTGGGTGACACCTGACAGTGTAGGCTATATGTGTATAACAAACATATTTCATATGAAAACTTACAATTACTTGGCTTGGCCCTTGGGGATCTTGGACGCCACTTCCACACTTTGGCCGGGGGCTCGGCGGAGCTGATGTGTTTTATCCTAATGAGAAAGATTTCATAATAAGTATTTGGAGAAGGGGCAGAGGGATAGCAGAGCAGGGGGAGGCTGGTGCTGCTACTAGGGGGTCATACCATGGGGGAGTAATAACGCCCACCATAATGCCCCCCCAGTAGAAATAATTCTCCTTATAATGTGTCAAAAAATACCCCCCTGTAATGTCCCCAGTTGAGCTAATGTCCCCATAGTGCCTCCATAATGTGCCAGTATAAAATACCCCTATATAGTGACCCCAGTAAATGCCCCCATAGTGCTCCTCTCCCCCCTAGTGCCCTCCATAATGTACCAGTATAAAATGCCCGATATATAGTGCGCCAGTAGATGCCCTCAGTGTCCCCCATAATTTGTAAGCATAAAATACCCCTTCTCAGTGCCCCCGTAGTAGTCCTCTCCCCCCTTCCCCATAGTACCCACCACAATGTGTCCCAGTATAAAATGCCCCTATACAGAGCCCCCATATAAAATAACCGTTCTTTGTGGCCTCAGTAGATGCCCCTATAGTGCCACCAATAATGTGCCAGTAAGAAGTGCCCCCATAGATGTCCCCCAATAATGTGCCAGTGAAATGTGCCCTCATAGATGCCCCTTAATCATGTGCCAGTAGCCTAAGCCCCCCATCAACATGTGCCAGTAGCCATAGGCGCCCCCCATATCATGTGCCAGTAGCCATAGGGCCCCCCTATCATGTGCCAGTAGTCATAGGGCCCCCTATCATGTGCCAGTAGCCATAGGGCCCCCCTATCATGTGCCAGTAGCCATAGGGCCCCCCTATCATGTGCCAGTAGCCATAGGCGGCCCCCCATGAACATGTGCCAGTAGCCATAGGCGGCCCCCCCTATCATGTGCCACTAGCCATAGGGCCTCTCCTATCATGTGCCACTAGCCATCAGTATTGTACAGAAAAAAAAAAAAAAAGGAAAAAAACACTTACCTCCTTGGCAGCGATGCGATGCAGGCCTCTTCTGGCCTGTGTCCCACGCTGTGTACGGCTCAGGGCTCAGGCGGCGCGATGACGTCATCGCGCCGCCTGCGCCGGCCTCTGAGCCTCTGATAGCAGGGCTCCAGACTAAAAAAAATACCTAGTAGCCATTGGCTCCTGAACTGAAAAATTTAGGGGCCAAATTAAATTTTTAGTCGCCAAATCAAAAACCGAATGAAAATTTTGCTATCGTGACAACGCTACGCCGATCAGATCGGCGTAGGGTTGTTTCAATACCAAAATTTTGATTTGCTTTCATCACCATAAAAAAGTATTGCGATACTCAATACCACGCAAAAAAGCCACGTGCATTTCGCATTTTATGAAACGTTCGGCCCATAATAGAACAGTCCTATCCTATTTTTTGGGGTGACAAGGTGACAAAAAAATGGCGAATGCTCACCGCATAGGAGATATTTTTTAATAATTTAATAGTTTGGACTTTTAGGACGCAGTGCTATGTAGTATGTTTATTTATTGTATATATTTTTTATATATGTAAAATTGGGAAAGGGGGGATTTAAACGTAATATTTTAGGCTACTTTCACACTAGCGTTTTTCTTTTTCGGCATAGAGTTCCGTCACAGGGGCTCAATGCCGGAAAAGAACTGATCAGGCATATCCCCATGCATTCTGAATGGAGAGTAATCCGTCCAGGATGCATCAGGATGTCTTCAGTTCAGTCATTTTGACTGATCAGGCAAAAGATAAAACCGCAGCATGATAATGTGTCAAAAAATACCCCCCTGTAATGTCCCCAGTTGAGCTAATGTCCCCATAGTGCCTCCATAATGTGCCAGTATAAAATACCCCTATATAGTGACCCCAGTAAATGCCCCCATAGTGCTCCTCTCCCCCCTAGTGCCCTCCATAATGTACCAGTATAAAATGCCCGATATATAGTGCGCCAGTAGATGCCCTCAGTGTCCCCCATAATTTGTAAGCATAAAATACCCCTTCTCAGTGCCCCCGTAGTAGTCCTCTCCCCCCTTCCCCATAGTACCCACCACAATGTGTCCCAGTATAAAATGCCCCTATACAGAGCCCCCATATAAAATAACCGTTCTTTGTGGCCTCAGTAGATGCCCCTATAGTACCACCAATAATGTGCCAGTAAGAAGTGCCCCCATAGATGTCCCCCAATAATGTGCCAGTGAAATGTGCCCTCATAGATGCCCCTTAATCATGTGCCAGTAGCCTAAGCCCCCCATCAACATGTGCCAGTAGCCATAGGCGCCCCCCATATCATGTGCCAGTAGCCATAGGGCCCCCCTATCATGTGCCAGTAGTCATAGGGCCCCCTATCATGTGCCAGTAGCCATAGGGCCCCCCTATCATGTGCCAGTAGCCATAGGGCCCCCCTATCATGTGCCAGTAGCCATAGGCGGCCCCCCATGAACATGTGCCAGTAGCCATAGGCGGCCCCCCCTATCATGTGCCACTAGCCATAGGGCCTCTCCTATCATGTGCCACTAGCCATCAGTATTGTACAGAAAAAAAAAAAAAAAGGAAAAAAACACTTACCTCCTTGGCAGCGATGCGATGCAGGCCTCTTCTGGCCTGTGTCCCACGCTGTGTACGGCTCAGGGCTCAGGCGGCGCGATGACGTCATCGCGCCGCCTGCGCCGGCCTCTGAGCCTCTGATAGCAGGGCTCCAGACTAAAAAAAATACCTAGTAGCCATTGGCTCCTGAACTGAAAAATTTAGGGGCCAAATTAAATTTTTAGTCGCCAAATCAAAAACCGAATGAAAATTTTGCTATCGTGACAACGCTACGCCGATCAGATCGGCGTAGGGTTGTTTCAATACCAAAATTTTGATTTGCTTTCATCACCATAAAAAAGTATTGCGATACTCAATACCACGCAAAAAAGCCACGTGCATTTCGCATTTTATGAAACGTTCGGCCCATAATAGAACAGTCCTATCCTATTTTTTGGGGTGACAAGGTGACAAAAAAATGGCGAATGCTCACCGCATAGGAGATATTTTTTAATAATTTAATAGTTTGGACTTTTAGGACGCAGTGCTATGTAGTATGTTTATTTATTGTATATATTTTTTATATATGTAAAATTGGGAAAGGGGGGATTTAAACGTAATATTTTAGGCTACTTTCACACTAGCGTTTTTCTTTTTCGGCATAGAGTTCCGTCACAGGGGCTCAATGCCGGAAAAGAACTGATCAGGCATATCCCCATGCATTCTGAATGGAGAGTAATCCGTCCAGGATGCATCAGGATGTCTTCAGTTCAGTCATTTTGACTGATCAGGCAAAAGATAAAACCGCAGCATGATACGGTTTTATCTCCGGCGAAAAAAACTGAAGACTTGCCTGAATGCCGGATCTGGCATTTTTCCCCATAGGAACGTATTAGTGCCAGATCCGGCATTCAAAATACCGGAATGCAGGATCCGTCCTTCCGGTATGCGCATGCCGGTAAAAATGTGTAAAAAGATACAAGAGATGGATTCATTCTTGCAATGCATTTGTGAGATGGATCCGCATCCGGATGCATCTCATAAATGCTTTCAGTTACATCAAGATCGGCGGATCTGGCACGCAGTTCTGACAACGGAACTGCTTGCCGGATCACACTGCCGCAAGTGTGAAAGTAGCCTTAGTGTTTGTGTTTTATTTTCACTTACTATTAGCCCCCTTAGGGGCTGGAACCCTTGTCCTATTCACCCTTAGGCCCCTTTCACATGGGTGAGATTTCTGCGCGGGTACAATGCGTGAGGTGAACGCATTGCACCCGCACTGAATCTGGACCCATTCACTTCTATGGGGCTGTGCAGATGAGCGGTGATTTTCACGCATCACTTGTGCGCTGCGTGAAAATCGCAACATGCTCTATGTTGTGCGTTTTCATGCAACGCAGGCCCCATAGAAGTTAATGGGGCTGGGTGAAAATCGCATTGTATCCGCAAGCAAGTGTGGATGCGGTGCGATTTTCACGCTTGGTTGCTAAGATGAAAGTCTATTCACTGTGTTATTTTCCCTTATAACATGGTTATAAGGGAAAATAATAGCATTCTTTAATACAGAATGCTTAGTAGAAGGTCAATATAATAAACATTATATACACCCCAGTATAATAAACATTGAGTGCGCCCCCCCAGTATAATAAACATTGAGTGCGCCCCCCCAGTATAATAAACATTGAGTGCGCCCCCCCAGTATAATAAACATTGAGTGCGCCCCCCCCAGTATAATAAACATTGAGTGCGCCCCCCCCAGTATATCAAACATTGAGAGCGCCCCCCCAGTATAATAAACATTGAGTGCGCCCCCCCAGTATAATAAACATTGAGTGTGCCCCCCCAGTATAATAAACATTGAGAGCGCCCCCCCCCAGTATAATAAACATTGAGTGCGCCCCCCCAGTATAATAAACATTGAGTGCGCCCCCCCAGTATAATAAACATTGAGAGCGCCCCCCAGTATAATAAACATTGAGTGCGCCCCCCCCCAGTATAATAAACATTGAGAGCGCCCCCCCAGTATAATAAACATTGAGAGCGCCCCCCCCCCCCCCAGTATATCAAACATTGAGAGCGCCACCCCCCCCCCCCAGTATAATAAACATTGAGAGCGCCCCCCCTCCAGTATAATAAACATTGAGAGCGCCACCCCCCCCCCCCCAGTATAATAAACATTGGTGGCGCAGTGGGCAGTGCCAATGAGGGTTAAAAAAATAAATAAAAATTAACTCACCTCCTCCAATTGATCGCGCAGCTGCCGGTCTCCTGTTCCTTCTTCAGGACCTGTCAAAGGACCTGTGGTGACATCACTGTGGTCATCACATGGTACATCATATGATCCATCACCATGGTAATGGACTATGTGATTAGCTCAGTGACGTCACCACAGGTCCTGAAGATAGAACAGGAGACCGGCAGCTGCGCGATCAATTGGAGGAGGTGAGTTAATTTTTATTTATTTTTTTAACCCTCATTGGCACTGCCGACTGCGCCACCAATGTTTATTATACTGGGGGGGGGGTGCACAAAATGTTTATTATACTGGGGGGGTGCACAAAATGTTTATTATACTGGGGGGGGGGCACACTCAATGTTAATACAAATACAGGAGGCGGGTGCCGGAATGAAATAGCCAGCACCCGACCTCTATGATAGGGGGCTGCGATCAGCGGCAGTTAACCCCTCAGGTGCCGCTCCCTGTCATAGAGGTCGGGTGCCGGCTATTTCATTCCGGCACCCGCCTCCTGTATTTGTATTACAGGTCAGTTTTCTTCATTGGTGGCGCAGTGGCCACAGCCCCTCCCCTCCTCCTCCCATCCCTCTTCTCATTGGCGGAGGCAGCGGCAGCAGCAGCACAGGGGGGAGGGAGAGAGCCCCCCTTGCCTCTATGGAAGCGCCGGCCCTGCCTAAAGTTAGTTAGTCAAGGACTAGACTGAGTCAAGGAGAACTCCGGCGGCCGGCGGGTGACACCCCATCAGACTGGTGTCACCCGGTGCGGCCCGCACCCCCCGCACCCCCCGCACCCCCCTCGCAACGCCACTGGAACTAGTATATTTAATCTATTTCATTTAATGTTTGTGTGTGTCGTTAAAAGATATCAACACTATCCACTATAACAGTGACATCTACAGCACCCCGTCCCCAAAATAGTGACTTCCACAGCCCCCCACACCCTAACACTGACCCCCCCACAGTGCCCCTCCATTAAAATTGGACCTCCACAGCAGCCCACCCCCTTAACTTTGACCTTTATAGCAGCCTTCCCCTTTAACAGTGACTTTCACAGCATACCACCCCCTTGACAGTGACCTCCACAGGGGCCCGCCCCCTTAACAGTGGCCTTTACTCTTTACTGGATCCGCTGCGTGTCCTTTTGAACAGCTCACTCTAAGACAGCAGCACTGTGCTATCTGAGTGTAAGCTGCAGGGAGAAAGTCACCCTCCCTCCCACCTCTGTAACTGACAGAAGTTGATTTTTACCTTCATTTTTTCAATCTCAGTCGGCTGAGGAGTGGGATGGGGCGTTGTCGGGCATATTTATATCTGCACATTAAGGTCTGACAATATTAGAACCAAAATGGAGATTCACATTACCTTTAAGAGGCCAAACTCTCTGTTGGAATAAGCCAGAGGAATTCATGATGGTCACTGGCTTATAATGTATATTGTTTTAAAGGTTATTGCCAACAGATGTGGTATCTTAAGAGAATGTAATGGGTCTCACATAGACTGTCTCAAATACCGGGGTCAAGAGAGGTTATTGCTTAAAAACACTGGTTTCTCTAAACATATCAGTCTGAGGAACCATGGGTGTTGCATGATCTGATAAGAGACGTCCATAAAACACATCTGGTGTGGAATAGATATCTATTCATATATTCATATATATATATTCCTGTGTGCATTTATTTAGCGTTTGAACTTGTTAATGATTCGTATATACTATGCAATATTAATGTATTATAACCAAACATTATTAATGTATCTTTTTGTATTGTATCTCATTGAGGGGATATAGCAAGTTGTTGTTTTTCTTCTCTTAAGAAGGGTCTATTCAGAGGAGCTGATGGTATTTCAAACATCATTATTCAAATAGCTGTGACAATTAGGTGTATACAAACCATGGCAAAAGCTAGAAGTTTATGGTTCTCTTATCTGACCATAAATAAGATGGTCTGTTAACTGTCAAAATGGATCCATGATGTCTGGGAAAGTGATCCTAAAATGTCAGAAAGAATACCTCCTAATTGATTTAAGTTGGGAGAGACCAAAGGTTAAGAGGTGTAATAAAGCCGGATATATATGTTAATTCTAAAAATTGCTATATGATACAACAGTGCCATCAAGTGGTAGATGGGCAGAAGGAATGCCAATTAAATGACATCATCCCCATGATTACCATACGTAACACCCACCTTATCTAATTGGAAATCCCTAATCCAAGAGGGGATGGGCATAGATAAGGATGTGGATATCTAAACCAGTTGTGGGGGAGAGAGAAAGGGGGAACTAAGATCACTTGAAAAATCACTTGAGACAAAGAGGACTTGAGCCAAACATCACTTGGAACTTCTTCAGAGAGAACACTTGGGAATTCATTCATCAGCATTACTTCACACATCAGGAACGTACCACAGGACGGGATAGATCTGAATCTTGGAAAGCTGGGTCCCTTCTAAAAGCTCTTTATCCCAAAGCAAGGGGTAATGTATAATCTATTTTATTTGCAGTAATTATAAATCGCTCCAATTGGCATATAGTTGAGACCCCATTATTAGTGGGTCAATAGTGTTAACAATAATTTTATGGGAAATTTTAATGAATGTGCACATCATTAGAATTTCTGTAATATTGCTATCAGAGTGGAATCTCTGATCGGATTTTATTATCCGTAGTTAGGTCAACGAGCGTATTTATAAGATGTCTCTTACTGCCATATTCTCTGATTGAGCATAAGGGATTTTCCACAGATTCATTTCTATTGTTTTTTTTTTTTTGTTGTTGTTGCATTATAATATTTTGATTACCAGTATATTAATCAGTAATAATTTGGTAAAAAGAAAAAGTAGTATTGTATTGTACTTAAGTCAGCCTGTAAACGGTGGAGCACCATCTTGTGGTCAATTTTGATATTATCTTTGTATTCATTTGTATGCCATTTGTACTGCTTGTATTTATAATAAATTATATTTTGTATAATTAATTGCACCCTGTTTCATTAGCTGCACAAATTAACTTTAGATCTCATCAATAAAAGAACTGGCGTTTATATGTCCGCCAATTAAATTTTTCATTTTTCATTTTCCATATTTCATAAAAATATTAAATCATAATTTTTTATGATTTCATATCTAATGTGAAATAAATACCCGACATATCTGGAGGTCCCACCGAGATAGATTGAGATATTTCTATAACCAATTTGTGCAATTTGTGAAAATATTATTTAATACTTATTGGCAAGTCAAATTGTTGTTGTTATTGATTATTGATCATAATCATGAGTGTCACAAACAGCGACCCAGGTAATGGCCAGGTTTTAGCAGATAATCCATCTGACCCAGAAAAGATAATCTCTAAGGTTATCAATTATGTTTATTCCCGTTTGAAGTTAGATACAAATATAGATGAATGGACTAATGAACTGCAAGCGAGAGCCTTTGAAGAACGTTGTGATGTATGGAAGTTAGGTGGCATGGTTGATAGATACCTGACCTATATGGATTTGGCAAATGATAATACCAAGAGGGACCAACACCTCTTATGTGCATTGCCACCTGTTTTGTATGCATTGTTGGCAGTCAGTACTCTTTCTAAAACTAGGTATGAGTCTATAATGGGTACAAAAATATATGTATCCAAAATGGAATCAGAACTAAAATCCGCAGAAGCGAAGGTCAAAGACTTAGAGTACAACCTTAGTCTCAGCCTTGACGCATACCAAAAGGCAAAAAGTGATTTAGAGGATTTATATCTCCAATATTCCAAAATTAAACAAACAGATGAATCAGCCCGTAATATAGTCAATGCTGAAAGGGATCCATCTAACACTGTGAGATCTCCTGACCCTCCATTTCTTACTCCCCAATATCCAGACATGCCATCACATGCTTTTACAGCAGACCCCATTCAAAACACTCAGCAACCTGAAAGTGTTAGCATGATTAAACAGGAGGCATTAACCCAATTAGGTCGCGCATTCCAAACTGTAACCACCTTACTAGGTGTTGATATTATGGAAGCCCCTAGAAGTGTCTCTCCTCATACTCCCCTGGATAGACATGTTAGGGTTAGGGTTAAATCACCTGTGCGATATAAGTCTCATGAAAGTTGTGAAAGTGCATGTGAGTCTGACGGTGATGTGGGGAAGCATGTGACTTATTCCTTGCCACAGAATCACAGGCGACCAACATATGCTGAGGTGGTTTCTAGGAAGAAAAATTCCCAATATTCAGAAAAGGATCAGAGCTCCTCCAGCATAATTAAGTTTTTAAATAGTACAGTATCCAAGTTTTCCAAGAAAGGTTCTTCTCAGATAGCCAATCACTTAGAACTGTATGAATCCACTATGGATTCTTTAAAATTATACTCTGATGCTGACCGGATTAGGTTCCTTCCATGGGCATTTGATGATAGATATCGTCATTATTTTACATCCTTTAAGGAGAGAGGAGTACTAGATTGGCCAAGTGTTTTGCATGAGGTTAAATTGGAATTCGGTCCATACCGAACCACTACTGCTGCAAAACGGGACATATATAGCCTTACGTGTAGACCCAATCAGAGTCCCCGTGAATTCCTCTCTGTCCTCAAAAATGCCTATGGGTTGGCATATAGATCCCCAAACTGGGAATCTGAAGAATTCAAGCAGTTATTCTATGATGCTATGCCAACCCAGATCAAACTTAACTTAGCCAGAGATCTGGATATTGATGCTCCCTTGGATAGGTTGGTGACGGCTGCCACCATGCTGTATAATATCAGTGAGTGCCATGCAACAGGTGAAAAAAGGTTTAAAAATTCCCCAGAGAAAAAGGTAGCTGAAGCTAAGGTAAACCCTAACTTGGGATTTGAAAGCCAGCCACGAAGGTTCCCTCAGTCTACAGGACCTTCTCAACAAGCCCAGCAACAACAGGTAGGACCGCCCAAACAGACCAAACCCCAAAATAATAATGGATCAGAGGGGAATAATTCAGGTAATGGGAAGTCTAACTACCGTCCCTATTACAATAACGTTCCCCAGGGATATAGGCCCTATAACAATCGAGTTTATCAGGGTTATAGACGTTGGGATAATAGGCCCAGACAAGAGAGGGAAGATAGGCAGGAATCCTTGAATTCACCCAGGAGTAGGTCACCTACCAATAACCAGGGTGCCCAACAAAGCCAAAATGTGCCCAAACCAAACAGGTTTGATCAGCTGGTAGAGCAAGTGGCCCAGCTGAGCAATATGGTAAATAAGTTATCCCAGTTATCCCCAGAAAAACAGCCTAATCCTTTTTTAGGGGCAACTGCCGGTCCCAGCAATGTAACAGCATAAAGCAGATTGGGCCGGGTCAAAACCCAGGCCACTGTAAGGATATTAAATTGATTGTGGTAGAATCTGATGTGATTCCTAATTCTTTATTTCCTTGCAGTACCCCTGACCCTGAAATTAGGGCCAGGGGGGAAATGTCTAATATGTCATTTGTCTTGCAGTCTAAGGATGTCAATTCAGTTGACCAGATGTCTGTTCCAGTGTATAATCACATCATCCCAGCATCTAGCAATGAGCCAGCTGTGATTTGTGATGTCACACAGCTTGTCCCAAAGGGGGGGGCTAACGCTGCTCCTCCAGCTTGTCCTGGGAGACCCAGGAATGCAGAGGTCACGGAGCTGCAGAGAGGTCAACCTCTCAGACTGCAGATGGGTAAACATCCTAACTTTCTCTGTGATTTGTTGCAGGTGGATGGCCGATACTTTGTGGACATATATCTACAAAATGAACTTATCGGACCAATCAAGGGATTAATAGATACTGGATCACAAGCCACCATTTTATCTTACACCTATTTCAAACAAGTTTCAGATTTAACATCAAAGAAGCCACGATTAAGGTCATTTAATGGCTCTTTGATAAGTGTAGGTGGAAATGCCTTACAGGTAAAAGGAACATCCTGGTTGACATTTAAGATTGGCAAGAAGACAATTAGACATCCCACATTGATTGTGGATCTTCCATATGATCGGATGATCATAGGAATCGATTTATTAAAAAGATTGAGTCCCATAGTTGATTTCATTAATGAAGCAGTATGGACTCAGGTGAAGGCACCCATTGCCTATGAATACTCTTGCAACACACAAGCACAACGCAGTTGTCATGTGATTGAAGAGAAACCTAACTCTATTGAAGTGCATTTCAGGAACAATCAAATACCGGAGGTCACAATCCTGAAGAATGGTAAGCCCGAGGAAGATATCAATGGTGCTGCTCACACCATTACCATCCAGAGGGACAAAATCAAAAAGGTAACTCTGGATGATGATATATTAACCATTTCTCTTGAAAGGGGGAATCAAGAAGTCTTGGACCTGACCAAGCACATTCAATCGATGGTACGGATTGAAAAGGTCAATGACAATTTATTGATTCCCGTACAGGTAAACAATATAGCCCGGGTGAAATATGCCAAGTTGGATCTGAAATCCGAAGCGAGTTACATAAGCCTAGGACTTTTAAAACAGATCACCAACCCTAAAATGATTAAGAGTTCCTCTCCACAGGACCAATGGATTTCTGATCTGGATGGAGATTTCCAGAGTCATAATGTTGTTGCAAGATGTGTTTTATCTATCTCCATAGGAAGTAAAACTACGGAGCACGTTTTCATCGTGATAAATGAACCACGGTATCAAATGTATATAGGTAATGACCTTCTGCACCGATTTGCCATACAGATTGACATGGTAAATAACACCTTATGGTCCAGATTGCCGGGAAACCCAGAGGGGTTCCAGGATGAAGAACAAGCCTTACGATGGGGACAACAGATGCCCTATGCTGTAAGTATCATGGTTGCTGAGAAAGTTGAAATTCCTGAAGGATGCAAACCATTTCTTCTCCCCATTAAAGTAAAGAAGGGACAGAAGCTGAAGAACGCAGACGCGTTGATCTGTTTATCCAACAGAATGCAGCAACTCGGCCTAAAGGTAAAACCTACTCCACTGATAAACATCCATCAGGATCAGTTACACATGGTAATTCATAATATGGTTCCCCATAGCATATCCCTACAAAATGACACCGTAATTGGTTTAGCTATGGATTCAGAATACTACACGTTTGGATTCCAAAATGATGTTATTGGAATAATTCCTGATGAATACCTGACAGAGGAACAAACAGTGGAACAACATTTTTCCTCAACCCCTGAGGGGTTATTTAACATACACTCTGTTTATCCTTTCAGCTCTGAAGAAGGTACATGCCACATCGAAGAGTCATCATTAGTTTTCAACCATGAGATCGATAAAAAAGAGTATGAATCATACCAGCAAGGAAAGGATAAGGTACGCTACACCCAGAATGATCTAACTAGTGAGCTTGAAGAAGCTTATGAGTTAAGTCAGCCTGAGATTTTCCCAGAATTTCAGGAGCGGGTGGAAGAACAAATCTCCATGGCTGACGCATGCTCCGACGAGTCGAAGCGTCAACGGCTAAAGGAGCTCTTCGCGGAGTTCCAGGAGATGTTTGCCAAGGATTCTTATGACTGTGGGGAAACAAACCTACACGTTACAAGAATCCAAACAGATCCCGATGCACCCCCTGTTTTTGTCAAACAATACCGACTTCCGCTGGCGGCTTACGAGTCACTATCGGAAATCGTCAAGAACTTGGAGGAAAGGGGTATCATCCGTCCAGTACACAGTTCATTCAATCATCCGATACTTGGAGTCCTCAAACCTAATGGTCAATTTCGTCTCTGCTCAGACCTAAGACAGTTGAACAAACGTGTTTATATGTCCGGATGGCCCGTGCCATATATCGACCAAAGTTTGGCACAAATACAAGGATCCAAAATCTTCACTGCCCTTGACTGTGCACAAGGATATTGGACGATTAAGATAGATGAAAGGGATCAGTACAAACTGGCCTTTACATTTGGCAAACGACAGTACGCGTGGACCCGATTGCCCTTCGGGTACATAAATGCGGGCCATGAGTTTGCAGTGTTCATGCATAAGGCAATGCCTGATGCCGCTGAACGAGGTACCTTATCCTATGTGGATGACATCCTGATCAAAAGTACAACTTTTGAGGAACATATTCAGGAGTTGAGGCATGTACTAACCCAGCTGAGGAAAGCAGGTGTAAAACTTTCTTTACAGAAGGCTCAATGGTGCCGGACCAAGGTTAATTTCCTAGGTCATGAAGTCACTGCGGATGGAATTAACCCACAGAAAAAGAAGGTGGAAGCAGTGACCAAGACAAAATCTCCTACAAATCTCAAGGAGTTGAGATCATTCCTGGGTATGATGAACTACTCACGTAAGTTCATAGATAATTATGCAGAAATTACAAAACCTCTTTTACAGTTGCTAAAGAAAGGAGTAAAATGGGAATGGAACGAGCGTCATGAGCAAGCTGTAACTGAGCTCAAGGCCAAACTTATCCAGGCTCCATGCCTTGCTTATCCAGAAGGGGGAAAACCTTTCTTCGTGGAAACAGGTTTCACTGATAAAAGCATAAGTGCAGTTCTTTTCCAAAAACAGGAAAACCGAAACAAGATCATCGCCTATGCCAGCAAGTCATTGTCACCGGTAGAGGTAAAATTCAATAGCTGTGAAAAAGCATTATTGTCAACTGTATGGGCTCTGCAATATTTTAGGAGTTTTATCCAAGGCGAAAGGATCATTGTGGAGACCGCACACCAGCCGCTGCAATACTTGCAGAGTGATCGTATAAGAGATGGAAACTTGTCAAACAGCAGGATAACCGCCTGGACAATGTCCTTAATGGGATGGCCATTGGAGATCAGGTACAAACAAAATAATAAAAACCCAGTTGCTCAGGGATTAGCAGAACTCCATGACTGTACCAATACGGAACGTAAAGGTGAGACAACGGAAAATGATTTCCTGGAGGAACAATCATCATCACCATATAAATCTTATAAAGAGGAGTACTGCAAATCATTACCATGTGTGTATGTAGACGGCTGTTCCTTCCATGCCGATGAAGGATCTGAACGTACATTGGTTGCAGGTATTGGAGTCGTGTGGAATAATACATTCCTAGATGTATCCGTTGGATACAAAATTGGTTCCAAAAGCAGCCAGGTTGCAGAACTTACTGCTGTGTACAAAGCCGTACAAATGGCTATCGAATATGATATTAAGGAGTTTGTAATCATCACAGATTCTGATTATGTTCGTAACAGCTTTGTGGAGTACTTTCCCGGATGGAAAAGATCCAACATGATGAGAAGCAATAACAAGCCAGTAAAGCATGGTAAGATGTTTTGTAAAATTGATGAGATGGTTACCGTCCACAGTCTTATCATTTATTGGAAGAAGGTAAGAGGTCATTCAAAGTATCCAGGCATGGATAAAAAGGGGAATGACCTAGCAGATTCCCTTGCCAAGCAAGCAGCTATTGACGGAGAAGTCTTTGACGTTGATGACCTCATGGGAACTGTCCAAGTAGATGCTATGACAAGGAGTCAGGCCCAAAAGGGAGCTGAAGCCAATGTGGCACAGTGGAGCCAAGATTCCCCTAGTGAAGATCTCATTGCGAGCCAAAAGGGGGATCCGATTATTGGTCTCTTTTATAAGTACATTGAGGATCCACACAACTGTCCCATAACCACGGAAGACTGTATGGATAACGAGGAGTTACGAATTTTGATGAAAGGTAAGTCCCAATTCTCATTACAGGATGGATTACTGATAAGGACCTCGAAGAACGGTATCACACAATGGGTAGTACCTGCAGCATACCGAGGTCTGATGTTGCAACATGCACATGATGCCCCAACCGCTGGTCATCGAGGTGAGAAAATAACGTACGAGTTACTACGGGACTACACTTACTGGCCACATATGTTACAAGATGTGCGAACATATTGTCACGGATGTCTAATCTGCCCTCAATTCCAGCCACAAGGACCCACTCATCGGGCACCGCTGATGAAAAGGGGGATGTCCATGCCATGGTCAGACATCCAAATTGACTTCATTGGACCAGTAACAACCTCATCAAAAGGCAACAAGTATATGTTAACCATAACTTGTCTGTTCACCAAATGGGTGGAATGTTTGCCCTGCAAAACATGCAGTTCAAGCGTATGTGCATCTCTGCTCATTAACCACGTATTTTCTAGATTTGGTCTTCCCCAGCGCATTGAATCCGATCGTGGAAGTCACTTCACCAGTGAGGTGATGACAAAGATGTGGGAAATCCTGGGGGTAAAGAGGAAGCTACATATAGCTTATCGATCAGCCTCTAGTGGTGGAGTAGAACGTTACAACCAGTCCATTGTAAACATCCTGAAAAAGTTTGTCAACGAATCTGGTAAGGACTGGGATGTCAAGTTGCCTTTGGTGCTTATGGCCATCAGAGCCACCCCAAGCACAGCAACTAAGCTTTCTCCCTTCGAGATGATCACGGGAAGGAAGATGGTGTTACCCCAGCATTTACTTTACAGAACAACGGACCATAACTTGATCAATGCTACAACATCGCATCAGTATGTGGAAAATTTACGCAAGCACCTTCAGCATGCTTTTGCGTTCGCACAGAAGAATATAGAGAAAGCCGCAATGAGTGCTAAGACATACTACGATCTGAAGACTACACAGAAGGAGTATCAAATTTCCGATCGGGTATATCTCTATAATTTTGCTCGGGATCAAGTGAAGGAGAGAAAATTCCTACCTTCCTGGAAAGGTCCCTATGTCATCACTGACAAATTATCTCCAGTGGTCTACAAGATCAAAATCCCTAAGGGGGATGAGTTTATTGAAAAATGGGTGCACATTAATCAGCTACGTGTTTGTCACCCTAGTGCGCGACTTCGAGAGATTGAAGGAGTTGGATGAAAAGAGGTGAAGAGACTTTATGGTTCCAGCTAAAGACGGAAATAAGGATTGGTATCGTATGAACTAAAAAGTGTTATCTGTTATTGAACATCTTTAACTCATACTAACCCATCCTCATGTATGTTTCCTCTGTAACAAAATGTCTCCTAATTCACCTCTGAAACCAGAACTTACTCTGTCCAAGAAAAGAACTTATGCCAATCAGAGGTATATGGTATTAGTAACTCTTTTCTTGCAGGATAACGTTGAAAAGTGTATGTACTCATATGTGTCATACAATATTTTATAGGCGTAAGATGTCATCAAAGATGATTGCCATTATCTACGTCATCCTGATCTTGGGGAAGGAGTTCCATGCTGAGCCGATTGCTGTGCCAGGTCCTTCGTCCAGAATCATGCTACAAGACACCGCGGGGTTCATATTGACGAACAAGAGGATATTATCCCAGAAGATCCACAGCAGCCTGGATCCTCGCATCTTCGTCGAAAAACAACTCAACATGTCTGAGATCCTGTCGACGGAGCTCCAATCCTGGTACCAGATGCACCTCGGATATTTCCAAGAACGGATTACGCAGATCCTGAAGCAAGCAAGGAAGACCTTGACCAGAGAACAGTTTTCTACAGACCAAAGCGATTCATGTTTGCAATCGTAGCTGCCATAATTTTTGGCATAGTGGGCACTGTTATTACTACCGGTGTGACAGTTACCGATTCCATCTCTATCAAGACATTGGAACTTGAAGTTGGTTCATTGAAAAGGAACCTATTAAACATTCATGTGGAGATGGAGGATCAAAACAAACCTTTATCGAACTTAGATCCTGTTTTGCAGGATCTATAGGATGTTTGAATTTGTGTCACATCCAAGTCATGCGTTAGATAAGGTTCTCCAGAAGAACTTTAACCAAGCTCTGGTTGGAACACTATAAGCCAAGTCTACGCATCGAAGAAAAATATATGGAAAGCCCTTTAATACATTCCAAATGCATTCACATTTTATGGAATATTTTGGAATGAAGGGGGATTTGTCGGGCATATTTATATCTGCACATTAAGGTCTGACAATATTAGAACCAAAATGGAGATTCACATTACCTTTAAGAGGCCAAACTCTCTGTTGGAATAAGCCAGAGGAATTCATGATGGTCACTGGCCTATAATGTATATTGTTTTAAAGGTTATTGCCAACAGATGTGGTATCTTAAGAGAATGTAATGGGTCTCACATAGACTGTCTCAAATACCGGGGTCAAGAGAGGTTATTGCTTAAAAACACTGGTTTCTCTAAACATATCAGTCTGAGGAACCATGGGTGTTGCATGATCTGATAAGAGACGTCCATAAAACACATCTGGTGTGGAATAGATATCTATTCATATATTCATATATATATATTCCTGTGTGCATTTATTTAGCGTTTGAACTTGTTAATGATTCGTATATACTATGCAATATTAATGTATTATAACCAAACATTATTAATGTATCTTTTTGTATTGTATCTCATTGAGGGGATATAGCAAGTTGTTGTTTTTCTTCTCTTAAGAAGGGTCTATTCAGAGGAGCTGATGGTATTTCAAACATCATTATTCAAATAGCTGTGACAATTAGGTGTATACAAACCATGGCAAAAGCTAGAAGTTTATGGTTCTCTTATCTGACCATAAATAAGATGGTCTGTTAACTGTCAAAATGGATCCATGATGTCTGGGAAAGTGATCCTAAAATGTCAGAAAGAATACCTCCTAATTGATTTAAGTTGGGAGAGACCAAAGGTTAAGAGGTGTAATAAAGCCGGATATATATGTTAATTCTAAAAATTGCTATATGATACAACAGTGCCATCAAGTGGTAGATGGGCAGAAGGAATGCCAATTAAATGACATCATCCCCATGATTACCATACGTAACACCCACCTTATCTAATTGGAAATCCCTAATCCAAGAGGGGATGGGCATAGATAAGGATGTGGATATCTAAACCAGTTGTGGGGGAGAGAGAAAGGGGGAACTAAGATCACTTGAAAAATCACTTGAGACAAAGAGGACTTGAGCCAAACATCACTTGGAACTTCTTCAGAGAGAACACTTGGGAATTCATTCATCAGCATTACTTTACACATCAGGAACGTACCACAGGACGGGATAGATCTGAATCTTGGAAAGCTGGGTCCCTTCTAAAAGCTCTTTATCCCAAAGCAAGGGGTAATGTATAATCTATTTTATTTGCAGTAATTATAAATCGCTCCAATTGGCATATAGTTGAGACCCCATTATTAGTGGGTCAATAGTGTTAACAATAATTTTATGGGAAATTTTAATGAATGTGCACATCATTAGAATTTCTGTAATATTGCTATCAGAGTGGAATCTCTGATCGGATTTTATTATCCGTAGTTAGGTCAACGAGCGTATTTATAAGATGTCTCTTACTGCCATATTCTCTGATTGAGCATAAGGGATTTTCCACAGATTCATTTCTATTGTTTTTTTTTTTTGTTGTTGTTGCATTATAATATTTTGATTACCAGTATATTAATCGGTAATAATTTGGTAAAAAGAAAAAGTAGTATTGTATTGTACTTAAGTCAGCCTGTAAACGGTGGAGCACCATCTTGTGGTCAATTTTGATATTATCTTTGTATTCATTTGTATGCCATTTGTACTGCTTGTATTTATAATAAATTATATTTTGTATAATTAATTGCACCCTGTTTCATTAGCTGCACAAATTAACTTTAGATCTCATCAATAAAAGAACTGGCGTTTATATGTCCGCCAATTAAATTTTTCATTTTTCATTTTCCATATTTCATAAAAATATTAAATCATAATTTTTTATGATTTCATATCTAATGTGAAATAAATACCCGACAGCGTGGCCTAACTGTATTAGGGGCGTGTCCTTTTGAACAGCTCACTCTAAGACAGCAGCACTGTACTGTCTGAGTGTAAGCTGCAGGGAGAAAGTCACCCTCCCTCCCACCCCTGCAGCTGACAGAAGTTGATTTTTAACTTCATGTTTTCAATCTCTGTTGGCTCAGGAGTGGGAATGGCCTAACCAGATTACAGGGGTGGCTTAGCGGACCTGAGGGCGTGGATTTAAGTCTTTTGAGGGTGGACACATTGTGGCAGGGGGCGTGTCTGTGTTCCTTTCTGCAAGAGTGACGTCTATCTGGGCACCTTACTGGCTAATTTGCATACCAAATAAGCACGATTTTCAGAGGATAAAAATATCTATTGCTGGAACAAAGGCACATCTTAAAATAAGGTACTAAGTACTATTAGGCCATGGCTTTACTTCAATAGCAATTATCCTTGGGAGAGATTTCCTTTAAAGCTCTCCTACAGCAGTGAAGAAAAATGGCTGGGTTGTTATGGAGACCTGGAGTAAAACTGTGTATGTGGAGGCTGGAGGATCTGTGAGCTTCTATTGGCTGATAAGGGTCATATGACCAATCTTCTATTGGCTAATGTATTTTTTTTTTTTTATATCTCAGGAACGTTACGTCCTAGAGAGCTGAGACCCGGTCTAAAACCTTCCTGGACACCTGATGTACCTGTGTGCCAAATTGTGTGATTGTAAATACGATGGTACAGATTCCTTTAGCGGACATACACACACACACACACACATAGACTCAGCTTTATATATTAGATTATATACTGGCACACATGAGGGACACTATGGAGGAGGGGTGGAGCACTATGGGGGCATCTACTGGGGCCCCTATATATAACAATTATATACTGGCACTCATGGGGGGCACTATGAAGAGGGGGAGGAGCACTACATGGGCATCTACTGCGGGCCCTATATATTATAAAGAGAATTATTAGTATGGGGGGCATTATGGTGGGCTTATTACAATTGGGGGACTATGGGGAACATGAATACTTGTATGGGCACTATGGCAGCATTATTACTTCTGGGGCACAGTCGGGACATTATTACTATTGGGGGCTCTATTACTACTAAGAGCGCTCTGGCAGAGAATTATTACTATTGGTGGGACTTTGAGGAGCACTATTACTGTAGGGGCACCCTGGCACAGTATTAGCTTAGCACAATTATTTTTGGGCAACATTATGTTAACACTATGAGTGTCAGGGGTACTATTTGCTGGACGCAGTTATTATTTAGGGCACTGTGTGCCAATAATTATTGAAGGGGGCGCTATCTGTGTGGTACTAGTATTTTCAGGGGGACTGTTTCTGCAGTATAGTATTGGGGAGCGCAGTTGGCATAGTATTAGGGGTGGGAGGATGGGGTGTTCAAGAAGGTGGGAGGATGATGGAAAAGTAGGAACCTAAGATGTCTGTCAAACTCCACAGAGACAAGAGATGGCTGAAAGAAACCATGGCGGTCTGGTCTGAAAGGAGAAGATGATGAAAGAGAACATCTACATCAAAGGACATATCACTGGATGATGTACGAGGTATGTAGCACTTTATTATGCTCACACATCTGAGTTAGTGATTCTGGCAAGCAGAGAACAGCCTGCCGGAATTCACCAAATTTGGCACTGCTAGATGCAGACAGAGTGCCCGCCGGCCCCATTAACTATAATTGGGTACGGCAGAGATCCGGCCACAATCAGTCAAAAATGGCAAGAATCAGCGAGACACAAACTGCTCCATGCTATGGTTTGTGTATGACCAATTCCTTGGCAGATCAAGTGGCCGGATCTTAGTGCTGCCGATGTGAATGTAGCCTTACCCTGTATATTTCATATTGCTATATGTAAAGTTAGGAAGAAATAGGTTAGGTTGAGAATTTAGCTTGGGGGGGGGGGGGGGTTGTCAGGCAGATTCTCTGCATAGGGGCCCTCTGCTGTCTGTGTTCACCGCTGATTAGTATGGATTTTAATTTGCAATGTTCAGATTATTATTCAAAGTGGCGGTTTTTGGGTATCCTAGATACTGCTATTAAGGCTGCAGTCTGGTTTTTATTTTCATTTCAACTGATTTTTACAAGAGACATCTTATGTCTAATAACAGATGACATCCGAGTAGCAAATTTGCTGACTGTGTATTTTTTTTTCTTCTAGTACCTCAGAATTGTTTACTTTCTCCCAAAGGATGACATTTTCAGTGTTCGCTTCAGTAGGTATTTCCATTTTCAACTACATAAGATCTATGTCACAGAACAGTCATCCACTCCACCATGAATCTTGTCACAAATAGCAGCGATGCTGGTGGTAAAATAACCGTATGTTTACATGATAAAATGACTTGTCTTTAGTTGGAGAAGATTCATTTATATTGCAATATCATATGGTTGATGTTTGTAGGTGGAATAAATGCTGGTTTTCCATAAATTATCCATATTATTAATACCTGGGTGTTTCACTGACAGGATATAAATGTGTATTTATATGATAGGATTTCCTATTTCACCTATTGTGCATATGTATTTTTTTTTTTTGTAGAACAAACAGACATGTTTGTCCTACAAGAATCAAGAAATACATGTGCACAATAGGTGAAATATTAATGTCATGGTGGTACTTTGGCTTGATTTATTAAAAGGGTTGTCCCTGAAAGGTAAAGGGGTCTGTTTTGTTTTTTTTTTGGGGGGGGGGGGGGGGTTAAACACCCCCACTTCATGGACCATGTCTGAGGAAATAGTGTTAGCTTCTGATGGCTGGGACTGTGGGAGCACACAAAGGGCTGGCACTTTTTTCTATAGTGTGCAATAAATTGCAGGGTGGTCATAATCATGGAAACGAGCGGTGCATAATGTGATAGAAAAATGAATCCAGCCAGCAAAGGAAGCAATATGGGTAATAATTAATTAGTAGGTGCCTTGTATTAAAGGGGTTGTCTCACTTCAGCAAGTGGCAGCTATCATGTAGAGAAAGGTAATACAAGGCACTTACTAATGTATTGTGATTGTCCATATTGCCTTTTTTGCTGGCTGGATTAATTTTCCATCACATTATACACTGCTCGTTTCCATGGTTACGACCACCCTGCAATCCGTCAGCAGTGATCATGCTTGCACACTATAGAAAAAAGTGTTTGCCTATGTGCACTCCTATGGTCCCGGCCACCAGAGAGGCCGGTGCTTTTTCTCATAGTGTGCAACCACGGCCACCGCAGCTGGATTGCAGGGTGGTCGTAACCATGGAAACGAGCAGTGCATAATGTGATAGAAAAATGAATCCAGCCAGCAAAGGAAGCAATATGGAGAATCACAATACATTAGCAAGTGCCTTGTACAGTTTTTGCAGTTCTTTCTGTTGACTGTGTTGAGTGGCTGCAACAGTCACAGAAAAGTCTACTCTTAACTTCCTCAATAGAAAAAAAATCAAAAAAATAGACACACAGTGGAATGAATAAATCAAGTTTGTCAGACCGAAGCATAAGAAAAGGTTAGGTCCCATACTTGTATGAGATAAGAAAAATAAGAAGTATAACCTGAAGGCATGTTAGAGAAAATGAATATTAGACATATTGGTGTTGAGCGTAGCAATTATGAGCTGTTTTGTGTCAATTGTGTCATTAAAACTAGAAAAGTAAGAAATGTACTTTAATCATTGTGTTAGACCAGCGCTCCATGCCTGAACTTGAGCATGTACGCTGTGCTCCCTCACTTTCCCCTGCTGCCGAGCACCGCGCTGACAAGCGCAGGCAGCAGGTAGCTTAAGCTGTTATATTTGCGCCCTGTGCCGGACCTTCCTTCCTTCCTGTGTGAGATTGAGAAACAGCTCCCATTGTTTGAACACTGTGTGTGGATTAAATTAAATGTTCTGGACTGACGTTCTGCGGTTTGGCCACAAGATTATGCTGTTTCCTAGGCACAGCTCACTGACTGCATATATATTTCCATATTCATAAGAGGTGTGCTTTTTCAGAGCATGGACAAGAAGGAGCAGCCATCTTAGGAGCAAGCTGAGAGCTGATGAACTGTGTGTGAGCAGAGAAGCTAATGGATCTATAGAGCACGGTAAGATTGTGAACTGTTGTGTTGTACCGCAGGCCAGCCCGTACTAAGCACCCAACCAATTGTTCGTGTTTGTTTCAGGGTAATAGTAGGTACGGCGAGGCAGTTTTAGTTGTGCCCGCCAGTAAGTAAATTACAGTGAAACTTCCGCTGGCATTCATCAGGGGGCACCGTGCTGTGCAACACAGGGGTCTCAGCCTTCGGGCTGGGTATATGTAAATCTATTTTATGTTCTCAGCTTTTGTGGTTGTATTTATTATCACGTGTTAGTAAAATTCAGTTTTTGCAAAAACTGGTGTCAGAGTTGCTTTCCTTGTTCGTTACTTCGCTGTATCCTGGAGGAGCCCACCCACGGCTTACACCTGCTTCGAGTTCTGTATTGTTTGTTAGGGAGTGTGTGGGCATCTCTCCTCCTTTTGTACGGCGGCATAGGCTATGGGCCTATGGCTGGGTTGCAAGATGCATTTAAAGGCACTTCCTGCCTTAGGAAGGTGCCTGAGCAATCTTGGTCACAAGCTTGTCTAGTTCCTTGTTTGAAGGTGTTTGGAAGTTTCTGCATTACTATTCACCAGACCCTGCTTTTCGATTATGGATGTTGCTTGATTGCCACCTGCCTCTGACCATGGACTTCGATTATGGACTTTGCTTGATTGCCGCATGCCTCTGACCTTGGACTTCGATTACGGACTTTGCTTGATCACTGCCTGCCATGACTCTGACTTTCTGACCACATCTTTCCACTTGGTGCTTTGCACCAGTATCTCTGACCCCGAGGTCAGCTGCCACTGGCCCAGGGACTGCTCGGGAGTGGTACTCTGGTGACTGTCTTAATGGCCCAAGCCTATCCTCACCATCAGAGGCTCTAGTGAAGACCAGGTACTTACTTAGTCACACCACTCTAGGGTATAGCCGGTCAGTGGCGCAGTGGGCCCACACACATTGAGAAAAGATTGATAATAATATTTGAGTTTTTAGAAGATTCCAGTGTTTGACTTTATTAACAAATATTTGAATTAATTTCATGTTTGTCATGAATCAAGTCAAATAACAATAGTAGATAAAAGAATGATAAAATATCATAAAAAGGAGGTCTAGTAGCAATAGTTTGGGCCACAAGCCTGTGTAAACTTCTGAACATTTTGATCCAGGTCCTACATACAAGATGGTAATATTCAGAAAAGTAATAATGTAATTATAAATGAATAAGAGGATAGGGTATTCCCTGCTTCCTTGTCTTAACTTGACATCTCTCAGCTGGATCATGTGCTGCTTGAGAACATGTCACTGGTGAGGCCAGTGATTGGCTGCAGCGGTACACATGATCCTGTCGGGATGTTTACAGTCCTGGGACTGGAAGAAGGCACAGATCGGACCATCTTCATTTTAACAGAGCGATGGGAAGGAGATTATTGTATTTTTTAGCTTTGTTACTATGCAGTAGTGGCCAAATGTAAAAGGGGTTACAAAGCTGGACAACCCCTTTAATGACATAGCCAAACATTGTGGCAGCCTCGTGTTACTAAAGCCACTATCATATGTGTTGGTCAAGGTTTTCAAATAATTTAACTGACTTATTTTTTACCTCCACAACTGCGGTAATATAATAAAAGTGTGCAGCCAAATAAGGGTCTATTTGAAAACCCCACCCACTGCATTTTGGCTGCATTCAGTTGCCATGGTGTTGGTATGTACAGGAAGGCTCTATCCACACTTACATCAATACATTCTTGGTTTCCATCAGGTTTTACAGTACGTTTGACAGCAAATATAGCTTGGTTTGAGGCTCTTTTCTTGACAGCAAAAATACCAGAACTGTAAATGACCTCATTAAAGTGACTTGTAGTCTATCAAGATTTGCTGGTATCAGTTTGGAAAATAGATTTGGAAAATATTTACTTAAATATAATACGTTATTGTAGACGTAAAGAAAAATTGTGGTTTGCACTCTTGCAAAAATGAGAACCACAATTTTTATTTGGTTGATTAAGCCTGCAGGTTCTGCACCTTGATCCAATGTCAACAACTACTTTCACATATGACTCTGTGATGGCTGAATCTTCTAAATGATTTTTACAGGTCCCTTCTCATGAACTGAAGATACGGGATTATGAGAGAGATTCGAGATGACTAGTGACTTGGAAACTCCATTGATTCCAAGACCAAATGCATCCAATGAGGTCTGAGATTGCATCTTTTTCCTACATTATTTAGTGAAGATACAGATTTTTGGGACTGTTTTGATAGCATTCTCAACAAGTGCGCCTTGGATCTGAATTTACTGACTATAGAGCAACTACATAAGACCATTGCCAAATTATCGAGGAAGATTGAGACCACTGAAACCAGCCAAAGACAAAAAGGAGAAGGTGAGGATTGATAGTAAGCAGCTGTTGGTGGGCGATTCCATCATAAGAGGTGTGAAGTTTGAGGAGAATGGTGTTGTGAGATGTCTCCCTGGTGCTACCGCTAGCAGGGATAGACGACGGATCCTAAATATTGTTAGGCAAGCAAAGCAGGAAAGGGAAGTGGATGTTATTCTCCATCTTGGGACAAACGATCTGGCTTGCAATGAGGTTTCAAAGCTTTTTTATACACTTGGAAAGGATATACGGGAGGTTGCATCAACTGTTTCATTTTCTGCAGTTTTGCCTGTGCAGAACCTTAAGCATGACAGGAAGATGCGCATTAAGGAATTCAATGTATGGCTTGGTGAATGGTGTCTGAACCAAGGGTTTGGCTTTGTGTCTCATGTTAGCTCTTGTTGGAATGGAAAAGAACTGTACAAGAAAGATGGTTTGCATCTCTCTCTCAAGGGAACGAATGTCCTCGGTGAACAGTTCCAAGTATTTGCTAAGAAGCATTTAAACTAGGAAAGGGGGGCAAAATAGTGATAATCCAGCAGTCCAACTGCCCCCCGGAACAATGCCAGAAGAGGCCAGTAGCACAAAGGTTAAGAAATGACAAGCTCAGAGTCTTGTCTACAAATGCTCGCAGTCTAGGGAATAAGATCAATGAATTTGAGGCTATAATGGCATCTGAGAATATAGATGTAGTGGCTGTTACTGAGACGTGGTTCAAGGGGAGTAATGACTGGGATATATCAATACCAGGGTTCTCTCTATACAGGAAAGACAGAGAAGGCAAGAAGGGGGGAGGGGTGGCCCTGTATGTGAAAGATAGCATAAAATCTAATTTGATACAAGTTAGTGAGAACAATTTAGAGTCAGTTTGGGCTACCTTGCAGCTTGATAATCATAAGGTAACTCGTGTAGGTGTGATATATAGACCACCTAGCCAAGTCAAAGAATTAGATGATCTACTAGTTGAGGAAATAGCTAAAATGACATTGAAGGGGGAAGTTATCATTATGGGAGACTTTAATCTGCCAGATGTAAACTGGAAAACCAAAATAGCTAGTTCTGCCAGGAGTACAGATATTCTAAATTCCCTACTGGGATTATCTCTACAGCAAGTAGTGGAGGAGCCAACCCGGAAGGAGGCCATTTTAGATTTAGTATTCACAAATGGGAATTTGGTATCTGATATTACTGTAGGGGAAAGCTTGGGATCTAGTGATCCCTAGTCAGTGTGGTTTACTATAAGTACAGTGACTGAGTCACGCGACACAAAAACAAAAGTTTTAGATTTTAGAAAAACTGACTTTTCTAAAATTAGATTAGTGGTATACGAGTCCCTATCAGACTGGAACAGTTTCATTGGAGTCCAGGAGAAATGGGACTACTTAAAAGTGAGGGCAACAGAAAATTGCATTAGGCTTGTCAGTAAAAGCAAAAAAAGGAAGAGACCACTGTGGTACTCAGCAGAAGTGGCCAAAATCATTAAAAACAAAAAGATAGCATTTAGGAATTATAAAAAGAAAAACGAGGATGACAGACAAATTTATAAGATTAGGCAGAGAGAGGCCAAACAAGTTTTAAGAGCTTCTAAAGCACAGGCAGAAGAGAAATTAGCTCAGTCAGGGAAAAAAGGCAATACAGCATTCTTCAGATACATAAATGAAAAAAGGAAACTAAAACAAGGAATTACCAAATTAAAAACTAAAGAAGGAAGGTATATGGAAGAAGATAAAGAACTAGCTGACTGCCTCAAAGAATACTTCTGTTCAGTTTTTACAAAGGAAAATGAAGGAGAAGGACCTCAGTTAGGAAAGAAGACTAATGAATCTTTTGACGCATGTGTCTTTACAGAGGAAGAGGTTCTAAGTCAACTGTCTAAAATTAATACAAATAAGTCACAGGGGCCTGATGGGATACACCCAAAGCTATTAAAAGAGCTCAGCGGTGAACTAGCAAAACCATTGACAGATTTATTTAACCAATCGCTGACAACAGGAGTCGTCCCAGAAGATTGGAAATTAGCAAATGTTGTGCCCGTTCACAAGAAAGGTAGTAGGGAGGAATCGGGCAACTATAGGCCAGTAAGCCTGACATCAATAGTGGGGAAATTAATGGAAACCATACTTAAGGAGAGGATTGTGGAACATCTAAAATCCCATGGATTGAAAGATGAAAAACAGCATGGGTTTACTTCAGGGAGATCATGTCAAACTAATCTTATTGATTTTTTTGATTGGGTGACTAAAATAATAGATGGAGGAGGTGCAGTAGACATCGCTTATCTAGACTTTAGTAAGGCTTTTGATACTGTCCCACATAGAAGGCTTATCAATAAAGTGCAGTCATTGGGCTTGGACTCCAATATTGTTGAATGGATTAGGCAGTGGCTGAGGGACAGGCAACAGAGGGTTGTAGTCAATGGAGTATATTCAGACCAAGGTCTTGTTACAAGTGGGGTACCTCAGGGATCTGTTCTAGGACCCATATTGTTTAATATATTTATCAGCGAATTTGCAGAAGGTCTCAATGGTAAGGTGTGTCTTTTTGCTGATGACACAAAGATTTGTAACAGGGTTGATGTTCCTGGAGGAATACACCAAATGGAAAAGGACGTAGGAAAACTAGAGGAATGGTCAAAAATCTGGCAACTAAAATTTAATGTTGATAAGTGCAAGATAATGCACCTGGGACGTAAAAACCCAAGAGCAGAATATAAAATCAGTAATACAGTCCTAACCTCAGTATCTGAGGAAAGGGATTTAGGGATCATTATTTCAGAAGACTTAAAGGTAGGCAGACAATGTCACAGAGCAGCAGGAAATGCTAGCAGAATGCTTGGGTGTATAGCAAGAGGAATTACCAGTAGAAAGAGGGAGGTGCTCATGCCGCTCTACAGAGCACTAGTGAGACCTCATTTGGAGTATTGTGCTCAGTACTGGAGACCATATCTCCAGAAGGATATTGATACTTTGGAGAGAGTTCAGAGAAGAGCTACTAAACTGGTACATGGATTGCAGGATAAAACTTACCAGGAAAGATTAAAGGACCTTAACATGTATAGCTTGGAAGAAAGACGAGACAGAGGGGATATGATAGAAACTTTTAAATACATAAAGGGAATCAACAAGGTAAAAGAGGAAAGAATATTTAAAAGAAGAAAAACTGCTACAAGAGGACATCGTTTTAAATTAGAGGGGCAAAGGTTTAAAAGTAATATCAGGAAGTATTACTTTACTGAGAGAGTAGTGGATGCATGGAATAGCCTTCCTGCAGAAGTGGTAGCTGCAAATACAGTGGAGGAGTTTAAGCATGCATGGCATGCATAAGGCTATCCTTCATATAAGATAGGACCAGGGGCTATGCATAGTATTTAGTATATTGGGCAGACTAGATGGGCCAAATGGTTCTTATCTGCCGACACATGCTATGTTTCTATGTTTCTATGAAACTTAATTGGCAACAACAGCACCAGAAAGCGAGTGGAATTCCGCCAAAGACAAGATCCAGAAACAACTACTTAAGTACAAAAACACCACAGAACTCAACAAACTTCAGAAGCTCATCCGTGAAACCGAGGATTACAGTTTAGAGACCGTATACAATTGGTGGGGCCTACAACAGCATTCCAGATGGGATTACAGATTTCCACACTATTGCTCAGGACCAGGTTCTTCGACTTCAGACAGCAAAAGATCTGCTGGTTACAGAAGACCCTCTCATTTTTTTTTTTGGAAAAATGAGGAGAAAAGGAAAAAAACAAGAAGGTTGGATATCAACCCCAGGGCTGAGCTGGCAATATAAGCCTAAGTCTTTTTTCTACAGGGCGTGCACCCCATTTGACAAATATTTTGCACACTGCACAAGAAGGGGGGTTACTGACACACAGCTTAAATTTGGTTCACACCTCTCTATGTTTTTATTTATTTAAAAAAAATCACCAAATAAAAATTTGCATGGAAATGTATATTTTTCTGGAGACAAATCATAGACTTATAGTGGAAGAGATTTGTTGAATAAGTATTTCAGAAAAGAAAATAATACACTTACCAACAGTGAATACACATGGATGCAGGGAAATAAGACCATTTGTAAGCATAGTTGAGGTGCTCCGAGCTGTTGCTGAACAGATTACTATGATTCAGAAAAGATTAGGATAGTTATATATCTGTCACTGTTACGAAATTGCTGCCTATTCTATAATTTTGACTTATTTCCTAGGTCATCTCTTCATAAAGCGGTGTAAATCAAATATTCCAAGCTGCTATTTTACCTGTATAAACATGAAATAGAAATAATGGTTATCTAGTCATCTTCATCCTCCAGTAGTATTCAATGTTACAAAGTTTTCAATCTGCAGCATGTCAATTTATGCTACAGGATTTACTCACAGCTTTCAACCTATGCAATGCAAGGAAGTGGAAGACTCTCTGCAAGTCCGAAAGCAATGCTGCTGCAAAAACCACCCAATGGTGGATTTTGAGGCATAGGATTTCATCCAGATCAGCTGCAGATTTTCCAGTAGAAAATCCACAGGTGACCCACCACATGTGTCTATAACCTAATACTACCTTATCCCCCATATTGCGACTTGAGGAAATGGTAGTCTGTAGGTTATGGTGACATCTGTTACCAGTACATCTACTGGGATGGTTCTAATAGCTAAAAGCTTAAACTGCTGATTAAACATAGATAGTCAGGCCTGACATCATATCTAAAGTCCCATCTGTGAAGCTAAGCAGGCTTTATTTAGTTTTTAATAGGCTGCTATTTAACATGTACTTCTAACATTTGCTCAGGACGTCATTTTTTTTCTCAGGCTTGCGTAATCAGATTTGATCATATACAGTTACTGTAATAGGGGGAGTTGAAAAGGTTAAATTGATACATTTTCATTGCTGATTTAATTCTACGTTCCTGTTAGTGTCAGCTGGCAATCCGGACAGCCTTGATGTAGCTGACAGAGAATACAATATTCATGAGTCCCCAGATTCAATATGGTTCTGACCTATTTTTGGGAATAATAGTTTAGCATATTTATTTTAGAACTGACATTCATTAGCTCATTCCTCCTACAATTCCACAAAGAGAAAGACCTGCTACAGTAACAGATGGTGCTCATATTGTTACTCGAGAAATTGGGAAATGTATAGGCTAGGAAAATAAGATGTCATACAAGAGACAGAAGATTTCTCAAGACATGCTATTGTGGACGATCCCTGTTGTAGTATGAGTGCCCCAGGAATAAGTTGCTATCACAAATGGAACCACAGAGCAGCACTTCCTCAAGGAAACCAAAGTAAAGTATGGTGCCTTTTGAAATCTATGGGTGCCTATTGTTTTTTTAATGAGTGATGCCAATACCCCAGAGCAGAACGTGACTCTCAATTAAAGATGGGGTCCCTTTAGCAGAAGAATAATTCCACAGCAAACCTGTCAGCAGACTATGGGCAGCTTCAGTATGTTTTTAGATTCCACTTTAGTCAAAATTGTAAAAAGTCAAGTGGGAGATAAAACTACACTTAGAATGTGGCATGGTTGCATCATGATCTTCACTAGCAGCAATTCAGATCACTATTTTGACTTCACTCACTGTCATGACTTATTCTCTTTTCTTTGTTTTCTTGGTGATTTACCTTCAACTTTCTACAATTCCTTCCATCAATACCCAAAACTCACATTCAAGTAATGATGGGCCCCAATAGTTGCTAGGTCCCATGGCCAGACAACGATTGCCCTCGATATAATGGGAAAGGCTAAGCAACTCAGCTAAGACGTCAAACAATAAAATTGTGGACCACAAAGTACCACAAGCGTTGGTACAAGAAAAAAATCTGGCTTGACACAGACACTGGATTATTCAATAAAGTAGCTGAAAGGAACTCTCAGGCCTGTATAAACTCTGATTAATAAACACAGGTTACTCACAACTACATTAAATAAGGGTCCAACACCAATGATGGGCCACATCACCACCCCTGAAAAAGCCCACTCAAGGGGGCGGAGCTAGTGCCAGACTGTGATGGACGCTTAATCTGCTGCTTTGCTAAGACGACCGTCCCTAGCACCAGCTACAACCAGCTTACATAAGCGAGGATGGTGAAAATCGGGAACCCTAAGGTCGGAGAACACCCCACGAGCAACAAAAGCCAGATACCGAGCGGTGAGATGGAGAAATTCCTAAAGAAAGCTGCCGCTACGGTCGCGCCACGAGAATCCAGGATGGCGCCGACTCAAAAACCTAAGGCTCCGAAGCGCGTCCCTGCACAAGCCGAGGGAGACAGTGATACAGAGGAGCGCCAACCAGGCGCAGATTTACCGCTCACCAGACGATACCTGGATCGAGCCCTCTAGAGAGTCATGGAGCCGGTTCTATCTGGACTTACTGCCTTCCGCCAGGAGGTGAGACAAATTGGGGATCGGGTGGACACTCTGGAAACCCACCAGGCCACAACCCTGAACCATCAGTCAGCTGTAGCGGTCTCCCTCCGTTGCTGCACAGCGCACCTCAATGAGCTACACAATGCCCTGGAAGACCAGGAAAACAGAGGGCGACGCAATAACGTGCAGTTCAGGGGTTCAGGGGGATCCCGGAAATGGTTCCGTCGGGAGAGATTACCACAACAATCCTCACCATTTGCGGCTCACTGTTGGGTCCCGACTTCCCCCAAGAAATTGTAATTGAACGCGTCCATAGGACACTGCGCCCTAAGCCAAAACCTACTGAGCCTCCCCGTGATATAATATGCAGATTCCTGAACTTTCCAGTCAAAACAGCTGTCTTGGAGGCAGCAGGCAACCACTCAGACCTCTCCTATGAGGACCCCAGATTGGAAATCTATCAAGATCTGGCTCCGTCTACCCTCAAAAAGCGCAAGGCACTAAAACCATTAACAGACTGGCTCAGATCCAACAAAGTCCTATACCAGTGGTGGCGAACCTATGGCACGGGTGCCAGAGGCGGCACTCAGAGCCCTATCTGTGGGCACTCTCACCCTGGAAAAAGTCTATGGTGTACCAATATGCCTTAGACTTTTCCTGCCATTTATCAGCGCAGGACTCTCTATGAACAGCACAGGCAGCCCACTGAATGTAGGCAGGCTATTGTAGAAAAATACGTACATGGAAGATATAGTATACTGGACTGTAGTATTCATGGTGAACTACCGTATTGGCACTTTGCGATAAATAATGGGTTTTGGGTTGCAGTTTGGGCACTCAGTCTCTAAAAGGTTCGCCATCACTGTCCTATACCGTTGGACCTACCCGTTTGGACTTTCATTCTCTTACTCAGGCAAGCAGCTCATCATCTCGGCCTACGCTGACCTGGAGGCTGTCTATGAACACCTGGATGTTTCCCTCATGCAGATTGACAACTGGGAACTTTATCGCGATCTAGGAGACTTACCGGACCTCCCAAAAGTTGCACCCTTTGAACTCCAGCGCACACCGAAGTCGATGAGATCCAAGAAGAGGAACCACCAGCTTACTCCTAGGAGTCTTTCCCAGGACCCTTAACCAGGTCCTCCTCATCCTATTCATCTCTTCCCGAGAGAACGATGCATCACTGCACCCTAGCGTCACTGAACTCTCCATCGTTCTGATAAGTATAGCGAGTTGTTTTCCTGATCTGCCGATTACAAAAACGCTAGACTCATCCTTATCTTTCACCTCTAGATTTCACCAGGGTGCTATACGGTCACGTACCCAGTCAACTGACCAGTTTCCCCATATGTCTTTGGCATATATCTGTATACAGGTTTATTTTGTTTTGATGTCTTCTTATGTGTTACATTTGTTTCTTACCCCATTCCCTGTTCAAGGTACATATCATCCTCATGCTTGCAATGTGAGACATACAGCGCTATCTCCGGTACTCCGGCCGACTACCGGGGCCCGACGGTGGTGCCTTCTTCTGACAGTGCTTTTCCCTGGACGATGCATCAACGGCTCCAAGGTACTCCTAATCACATCTCCTGAAATGGCTGACCTTCATATAGCCTCGTACAAAAGTGGGGGGCTTCCATTCTCCTTCAAAACGGAGCCAAATTTTCACTGTTCTGAGGAAAGCTGGAGCTAGTGTGGTGTTCCTCCAGGAAACACACTTCAGATTTAACCACTACCCGAATTTGCAATTATCACACTACTCCCACTGGTATCATTGTGGGGGAGGCACATCGGCCTCAGGGGGAATTAGCATAGGGTTCCAGAGGAAAATCCCCTTTATATATGTGGATCACACCCAAGACCCTGATGGAAGGTATATTGTCGTTAAAGGTACCATAGGCCCCCAAACTTATACCTTCGTAAACCTATATGCCCCCAATTCCAACCAATCCCAGTGGTTCACAAACATTCATAGACTCTTTTAAGGAAGGGATAGTGATCCTAGGGGGAGACATGAACGCCTCGTTGAACCCGCAAGTAGACTCGTCATCCCACAAATCATCCCAATCCCACAAGTCCCTTAAAGCCATACGAGACAGTTTTTGGAACTTACATCTGATTGACGTGTGGCGGGCACATGACCCCAACACGTTAGATTATACAATTTACTCCCCGGTGCATGGTACTTATCATCGCCTCGACTATCTGCTCATCTCCAAGGAACATCTCCACCTATGTCGAGAGGCCTCAATAGGTTCCATACACCTTTCTGATCACTCCCCAATTTACCTTTTAGTTCTGGCCCCAAACAGCCACCCCACATGCTTCAACTGGCGACTTAATGAATCCCTCTTCGGTCATCAATCCATGCTAGATTCTGTAGCCATACACATCAAAGAATACTTTTCCTTAAGCGAGCACCCAGACCTCTCTGTTTGCACCCTATGGGATGCACACAAACCCTACATCAGAGGCTAATTTATCAATATTGGCTCACACCAAAAAAAGATGAGGGAGAGAGCGATTGATGATGCCCTTAAGAGCATACAACGACTTGAATCCTGTCATAAAAACGACCCTACTAACTCCCATCTACAGGAACTGTCGAATCTCAGAGTGGAGCTCAAGGCTCTACTACTAGCTAAGGCTGCCAAATACTACATGAACTCCCAACACAAATTCTTTGCCCATGGCGATAAGGCAACCAAATTCCTAATGCATAGGATAAAAGGGAGGAGATCTGCAAACTATATAAATCAACTGACCTCACCCAATGGTAAGCCAGTGTTTTCTGCCCTCCAAATCGCTGCTCAATTCCGGTCCTTCTATGAAAACCTTTACAACCTCCCTTCTAATACAACTCCAGAAGCACGTGCCCCCATCATTTCAGCCTTCTTGGATTCTTCCTCTATTCCTACCCTCTCCCCTTCCCAAAAGATCACTCTAGAAGCCCCCTTTACCCTGGTTGAACTCACCAAAGCGCTACACCAAATGCCACACGGGAAAAGCCCATGCCCGGATGGCCTCCCAGTCTCATACTATAAAGCCTTCCAAGAACTCCCCCCCCCCCCTTCTTAAGGTTTGTAACCTTGCTCTTCAAGGGGTCCCACTGTCTAGAGACATAACGGCTGCCCATATCACGCTCATTCCCAAAGAGGGGAAAGACACCAAGCAGTGCTCCAACTATAGACCCATATCCCTCCTGAATGTAGACCTCAAACTCTTGGCCAAAATGTTGGCCAACAGGCTAGCGAATCTTCTTCCCCATCTTGTTGACAGGGATCAGGTGGGCTTCATCCGCAACAGGGAGGGCAAAGATAACACATCCAGAGTGATTAATGTACTGTGCCACGCTCGCCATATTTCCTCCCCACTGCTCTTTCTCAGCACGGATAGAGTTAATTGGATTTATTTAAAGCAAGTTTTGTTGAGATTTGGCCTCCCTGATCCTTTTGTGCAAGCTACCTTCGCCATGTATGCGCAGGCGAGAGCCCTGGTCTTGGTCAATCGAAACCTTTCATCCCCGTTTGCCACAAACAACGGAACTCGCCAGGGCTGTCCTCTCTCCCCACTCTTGTTTATACTAGCTCTGAAACCACTCTTGTCTACTATAAGGAATTATCCGAGGGTTGAGGGTCTATGTTTGGGAGGCAGGGAACAAAAAATTGCAGCTTTTGCGGATTACGTTATGATGATGACCGTTAATCCGACAGTCTCTCTCCCCAGCATTTAAGCCCACCTCAACCTTTACAGCACCGTTTCAGACTTTAAGATTAATTCTAGCAAATCCCTGGTCCTGTGCTCGGGAATTCCCTCCTCCACCAAACAACTACTAAGGGAAAATTCGCCCTTTAATTGGTCCTCCCCCACCATCACCTACTTAGGAGTTAAAATTAGCCCCATGATAACAGATCTCTTCTCACTTAACTACATCCCCCTGAGAGCCGCAATATTTGCCTCCATAGACAACCTCACCCAGTCCAACCCCACGCTGTCTTGGTTTGGGCGCAAGAACTTGCTTTCCTCCCTAATCCTTCCTCGCCTTACTTACTTACAGCAAGTTCTCCTCATCCCTATACCCAAACACTTCTATGTCTCGTTACAAGGAAAGTTCAGGTACTTTGGAATGGGAGGAAAGCGAGACTCTCGTTATCCCTCCTTACAAAGCCACGACAAGCAGGGGGCATAGGCCTTCCAAACTCTGAATTATATGACAAAGCTATACTCCTCTCCTGAGCAGTATCCTGGCTATGCCCCTCTCTGCAGTGCTCTGGAGTGGATATTGAACTTGACATCCTAGACAGACCCATCAGGGCACTTCTACTGGCCACCCTAAATGTCCCGCCTATCCCTCTTACCCACTACCCAATCATTAAAGCCACTCTAGATGCTTGGAAATGGCTCTCCGCATCTCATTGTTCCATTCCCTTCCCTTCTCCACTACTAACAGTAAAAGACATCTTGTGCACAGCTCCCCTCACACTGAGAGAGTCAACTTCTCAGGGGTTAAAATCCTCACTGACTCCCTTGATGTTACTAACACCTCACTTAATCCTCACCCTTGCGACCTTTTCTCAATCTCATACCTTAGGTCCTACATAAAGCAACACGTCCATATGGGCGACCTCCATCATCCCCTTGTCTGGCTTGAGTCAATAATATCCCAATTATATCCCAACCCATTTATAAAACAATGGGAGTTAGACATGGACATTACAATACTTTTCATCTCCCTCCACAAACTTCTTGAATACCCCAACAAGGCCTCCTGCTGTGTCCGGATTCAAGAGAACGGATACAAAATCCTCACCCGCTGGTATAATACACCAGACAAGACATCACTTTTTTCAGAATCTGCCTCTGACACATGCTGGAGGTGCCTCGGGGAGAGGTGAACCTTCCTTCATATTTGGTGGTCCTGCCCCCTAATTTCCAGGTGGTGGTCCGAGATATTCTCTCTCGCCAACAAGGTTTGCCTCACATCCATCCAACCGTCCCCACAATTGGCCCTCTTGTCTATTCCCTCAGAAAATCTTCATGCACACATACCCTACATCTTCACACAGATGTTGATAGCAGCTTGCCTCTTGCTCCCTAGATTTTGGCTTCAAACTTCCACTCCCTCTATGGGGAAATGGCACCTGAAAATGGATCAACTTCACAGATTTGAGGAACTGTCCTCATGGGAAACTTGCACACATGTCACATTTCTTAAAAAATAGTTATTATGGTCAAACTATAGATTCCCAAAAAAAAACACCTCGCCTGCATATGGCGCGAGACATATATCCGCTACACCTTAGCCTATGCAGGTTCTGTTGGTAAATACCACCCACAGCCCTCCCTGGGCCCACGCCAGTGAGCAGAGCAAGCGATTCTCATTCTATTTTCCATCCATATGTCTTCAGCCAGTAGATATGTAGAGTCTCACCTCCTTCCTTATATTGTACTTTCTCAACACTGCTGCATTATTATTTCTCATGTATTCACTATGTATTCAGTGTGTACTTCTTGGGCTTGCATGCCCTGTACCTTGGTGTATGTTACCTTTACTTGTTACCAATGAAAAATGTAATAGGAATATAAACAAAAAAAAAAAAAGAAGCCCACTCAGCATGGAACAGAAACACCTATAGAAAGAAAGGCCTTAAATAAATAATGATCTTTATTAAGTATATGTATAAAACATAATCAAAATAGAGACAGAAATACATAAAAAAATGTGCGGTATACACCTGAGGGAAATACATTGATACAACTATCATATATAGGGGGATAGGATATAGGAAGTAATAGACATCTGTAACGGATCTCCTAGCACCCCGACCGGGTACCTCCGTTGATGGATACTCCCAGTGTATCCCGAGGACTGCAAGCACTCCGCTATACACCAAAACCACCACAGGAGCCAGGAACAGCTCTTACAAGAGCTAGTAGTTATAGCCAGGGGAGTATAGCAAATCTTCAGCATATAGCAATCCCCACACACATGAGACGAGGCTCTATGTTGAATGTAAAACAGGAACTCTTTAATGGGTTATTTTTCAGCCTTTTATGCAGGTCTCCTAGCAAGGGACACTCCCCCTGGGGCCCTTGTAGAAGACGTTGACAGTTTATATTTTAGCCAATCACATGCATTTACAGTATTGAAACCTTCCCAGCAATTGTACACAAAACCCCCTTCCTTCTGTCTGTAACGCAATCAACAAAATACAATGAGCATTGTCTTTGACGCAATTAACTAACACACTGGCATTGTCTGAGACGCAATTAACTAACCCATTGGCATTGTCTGAGATGCAATCAACAAAATAAAATTACCAAACATAATGGGTTAACTTAATCACTCACAGACAGAACACACACATTTTTCCCAACACACAGAAAACACCTCAAACCCCCACACATCCCCATAATGTATACATCCATGGATAGCTGTGATCTGGGTGAACAACATATCCAAAAATCACCCAGATCCGGGCAGGGGTTCCCGGATTCCATGGAAGTCACATTTGGCTGGCCGCAAGCATGGCTTTCCTGACCAAAACAGTTCCACAGATTTAAGCTGTGCGGCCGGTCTGTCTTCTCCTTCAAAGTTAGTAAGGACCATAATCCTGGGGCAAGAGGCTGGCAACCAGGCCCCTCCAAAACCCAGTGGCGAGATTGGTTTCGCCACAACATCCCTTATCCACAAATAGATAAATAGTATGTGGAATAATCCACATTACAGAACATGGAATAATCCACAGAAAGCACCCCTCATATAAAATGTTACCTTAGTCCATCACATGCCCATTAACAGGGAAGTCACTTCAGGAGAACCGCACACCCCGACGCACGTTTCGGAAACACCTTCATCTGGTGGGATTATTTAGGAATACTGTATGCAAATGGTCAGTGTCATTTCAAAAGACGTGTGCTTATGTCATAGCTAATGTGATCAATAGCATACTCTGGTGCTTGAAAGTTGGTGAACCCTTCAGAAAGCTCTATATTCCTGCATAAATTTGAGCTAAAAGTACATCAGATTTTCCTAAAAGTAGATAAAGATAAGCAAATCAAATAAATGAATAAAAAATGTTAGACTTGGTAATTTATTAATTGAGAAAAATGGAGTGGCAAAAATATGTGAACCTTTAGGAATAGCAGTAGAGATGAGAGATTTGTTCAAATTAATTAATCTGATCAACCACAGTTCTACACCTCTGAGGGGGTGTCCCGACAACTGAAGAGGTCCCTTGCTGCTTGATTGACAGTACTGGATATCTCAGCCAGTCCTGACAATCTTGCGCCTGAAGCACCGCTCTGAGTAGCGGTGCAAGCACAGAGCCCCGGCTTCCCCAACTTAAGTAATGACTCTGCATGCACATAAACAGCTGCTGCAACGGAAGAGGAAGCAGAGCCTCTGTGCTTGCCCCACTACTCAGAGCAGTGCTTCAGGCGCAAGATTGTCAGGGCCGGCTGAAATATCCAGCCCAGTCAATCAAGCGGCAGGGGGAGAGTCTTAAAGTGTAGGTTGATGAAACAAATCAATTAGGAAGAATTGATTCACTCATGACTATTTAGCAGATAATCTGACGGAGAAATTAATGGTATTTTCAATCCATGGGATGACAATCAGGGGTGAGTGGGCAATCTGTTTTGTTTAAAGAACAAGGATCTATCAGAATCTGATCTTTACAGGACCCGTTGTGGAAGTGTATCATGGCATGAACAAAGGAGATTTCTGAGGATCCAAGGTAAACTTTTCAGGCAGGAGGGGTGGGTGGCAGTGGGACTTTGTCTTCATAAGTGTGCCCCTTGCTCCTGCACACTGTGTACCTCCTGAATGGTACATAGCCCTTGCTGTACAGAAATTTTATATAGTACACACCATTGCCTCTAATACCCCTTTATTGTCCCCCATTGCAACCAGTAATTCTAGCTCTGTTGTCAGCCGCAATCTAGTCTCTCTGTCTCAGCCATGCAGCACAGAAGTATGTGTGCCAGTCACTCTTGGCACACTGCACTGGCATTACTCTAACTGCCATCTCTAACATCATATGTCTGTGTGACAATGCAGCTAAGCAGTGTGCAGAGCATTTTTAGAATATTTACTGGCATCTACAGAAAGAGGGACTACTAGTAATAAAACCTTTCATACAGCAATAACAAACATAAGGGGTTTAAAAATGGGCCAGCTTTCAATTGACCAATGCATGCTCCCATGGAGGACCAATGCAAGATAGAAGAAGGTAATGGACAACTTTTTCACACGGTGTATACTTCTCCAAGATTGGAGATGATGGCAAGAAGGAGCATGCCCACTAGCATTTCAGCTGTCCTGTTCTGCTGTATTATGCAGTGCACAGTTATAGTGTCAGTATCTGGCAGTGCCTGGTCTCTTAGCAAGTCTCCTTCTCATATGTTCAGTAGCCTCGAACTATGTATGCTAGTGCAGTGGTTCATATAATACAGTGCCCCTCAAACATGTTTGACCTTCTGCGGCCAATATACTACAATTTTCCAAAGGAAGGAATGGCTGATGCTTTATAGTAGTAATATTTGACCAGGAGAAAATGGGTATTTGCAGGCTTAGCATGCTGCTGGTTCTTGCTTAGTGATATTCACTTGTACTGGGGATAGGAGTCAGCAGTGTTATATATTAGGTCAATATGAACTTATTGGGGACATGCACAGCACAGCCCCTCACACAAAAAAAGAAGAATTGAGGAGAGGAGGGATAATGAAAGAAAAGAAAGATGGGAATTAACCATTTAATAACGGAGGAAATGTATTTCATACATATGGCTTACAAAGAACATATGAACAAATTCCCACTGTGGCAAGCTTCTGTTATACTGGCGAGCCCATAAATCTTACTAAAGACTATTCATAGCTTACAATATCAGAACTGAATTCATCAGCTTGGGCAGTAATTCTTCCATAGCTAATAATGCATTCTAACTATTGATTATAATAATGTTGATATACAGTAGTTTGCCTTTTAAAAGTCAAATCTATTTCAGCTCTTTTTAGTCCATTACATTTATTTCAAAGTCACTCAAACCTAATGTAAAATACACAGTTTAACCCTGAAATGTGGTGTTCCATATATTCAAAGAAAAAAATGGCTGGAAGCACAAACACAAAAACAAACAATGCAAGAGCACTCTGCAAATACAAATAATCAAGTAAATACAATAGTGCCATACTCACTAAAGAAAATGTAAAATGCTAATACTACTTATAAATGGGAGATTCTTGGCAAATACATTTTGTACAAAATTATTTGTGCTTGTCCACCAGCATCGAGGCAATCTCCTTAGAACAGGAACCTACACTAAATACTACCTCCACTTGTGCCAAACTGGCCTCCATTAAATTCAGGGAATGCAGGTTCCACATGCATACTGAGCCCAAACTATATTATATCTATTTTGGTGCCATAATGGCCTCCATTAAATTTAGGGAATGCAGGTTCCACATGCATGCTGAGCCCACACTTTATTAAACCTCTTTTGGTGCCACAATGGCCTCCATTAAATTCAGGGAATGCAGGCTCTACATGCATGCTGAGCCCACACTATATTATACCTCACCTGGTGCCAAATGGCCTCCATAGTAATGCTAATGCTACATTCTAAACGTGAGATTCTTGACAAATACATTTTGTACAAAATTATTTGTGTCTGTCTGCCAGCGTCAAGGTAATTTCCTTAGGACAATTCCACTTAGAAATCATGGAGGGGTCTGAAATTCCCATTGTAGTGCATTCCCACTCTGAGAGACAGATTTAAAAAAAATCAGGAAATCACATTGTAGGATTTTTAAATAATTTATTTGTCTTGCACTGCTGAACATAGGTATTTAAACACCTGAGAAACAGCAAGAATTCTGTCTCTTAAATACCTGTTACTGTGCCTTTAAAAAGTCCACCTCTACTCCATTCATTAATCTAACTAAATAGCACCTGTCTGAGCTCTTTAAAGACACCTGTCCACCCCACAGTCAGTCAGACGCCAAATACTACCATGGGCAAGACCAAAGAGCTGTCAAAAGACACCAGAGACAAAATTGTGGACCTCCACAAGGCTGGAAAGGGCTACGGGGCAATTGCCAAGCAGCTTGGTGAAAATAGATCAACTGTTGGAGCAATTGTTAGAAAATGGAAGAGGCTAAAGATGACTGTCAGTCTCCCTCGGACTGGGGTTCCATGCAAGATCTTACCTCGCAGGGTATCACTGATGATAAGAAAGATGAGGAATGGGCCCAGAACTACAAGGGAAGAGCTAGTCAATGACATGAAGAGAGCTGGGACCAGTTTCAAAGGTCACTGTCGGTAGAACACTACGTCGTCATGGTTTCAAATCATGCATTGAACGGAAGGTTCCCCTGCTCAAGTCATCACATGTCCAGGCCTGTCTGACGTTTGACAATGACCATCTGGATGATCAAGAGGAGGCATGGGAGAAAGTCATGTGGTCAGATGAGAACAAAGTAAAACTTTTTGGTCTAAACGTCACTTGTCGTGTTTGGAGGAAAAAGAAGGATGAGTTACATCCCAAGAACACCATCCCTACTGTAAAGCATGGGGGTGGTAACATCATGCTTTGGGGTTGCTTTTCTGCTAAGGGGACAGGATGACTGCACTGTATTAATGAGAGGATGAATGGGGCCGTTTATTGCGATATTTTGAGCAACAACCTCCTTCCCTCAGTCAGAACATTGAAGATGGGTCGTTGCTGGGTCTTCCAACATAACAACTAGTGATGAGCAGCAGGGGCATTATTTTATTGATTGTGGAAATCAGCAATTGAAAAATTTGCAATAAAAATTTGCATCACGAAAATTCGCAATCAACACTACTCCTAAAGTCAAAGATATTGCAGCCTTCTCATTGGCCCACAAGCTAGGAGCAGGGAGGGATCATGTGTGCTGATTTAAAAAAAATCGAATATTCGAAATTACGAATATATATCACTATATTCTAAATATTCCCGAATTCTCGAAATGCCGATATACGCAATAAAAATTCGCAATTCGAATATTCGTGATCAACACTAATGACAACGACCTGAAGCACACAGCCAGGAAAACCAAGGAGTGGCTCCGTAAGAAGCATATCAAGGTTCTGGAGTGGCCTAGCCAGTCTCCAGACCTAAATCCAAAAACCTTTGGAGGGAGCTGAAACTCCATGTTGCTCAGCGACAGCCCCGAAACCTGACAGATCTAGAGGAGATCTGTGTGGAGGAGTGGAGGAGTGGGCCAAAATCCCTGTTGCAATGTGTGCAAACCTGGTCAAGAACTACAGGAAACGTTTGACCTCTGTAGTTGCAAACAAAGGCTTCTGTACCACATATTAACACTGATTTTCTCAGGTGTTCAAATACTTATGTTCAGCAGTGCAAGACAAATTCTTTAAAAATCATACAATGTGATTTCCTGATTTTTTTATTTATTTATTCTGTCTCTCAGAGTGGGAATTCACCTACAATGTGAATTTCAGACCCCTCAATGATTTCTAAGGCGGAGAACTTGCTAAATCGTAGGATGTTCAAATACTTCTGATCCTCACTGTATTTTACAGTGATTCAATATATGACCTGTGGTGCCAACCAGGATTATGTGTCATGTTTACATTGCTTTGAACAATAATTGAATTTTGTGTGCACGACTGTAAAGTAATATCATAGAGTAAGCAAAACATAAAACAGCTTGCGTCAGATATGTAAATTCATTCATCCACCTTTCATGAACCTGTAGTACGTGAAAATGATGTGGTATACTCTTACTTTATCCTTTACCTCATTACCATGAGTTGTGTATGTTTATGAAATTGTAATTTTCAATGCATTTCATTGTAGCTTATTGTTATTATTTTGTTACATTTGATCATAAAATGTGTTCCTGGGATTAATCTCACAGTTTTTCTCCATATGTCCATTAATGAACTGGCAGATTGCGTATGCCCACTGCATCATCTCTATAGGACTGACAGAAATAAACAAGCACTTCTACTCAGCTATCTCCAGCAGTCCCTGTACAGCTGAATGGAGTGGCAGTGCGCAGTAAAATCACAAAAATTGCCAAAGTCTTACTCTAGTAAAAGAGTGCAGTAGAAAGTGGAGGAACATCTCAAGACAAAAGTTAGACTTAAAACGATTGTCCATGACTAAGTGATTTCTAATAGTTGCTGGCAGCTGGCCTGCCCCTACTGAAAGGATCATGCTTAACTGCTTTCCGCCGCTCTGGTCCTCCATGCTGGCTACCGCATCTCTATATTTCAATCAGGGGTTTGTTTCATGGGATTTGTCACCTGATCCTCTTCAGCCAACCGCTGTTGTGTTAACAAGAGACACGTGACCGCTAGACTTCGGATCCTAGATCTGGTTACTTCACTCAAAACTTTGGTTTAATGCTGTATGGAGAGATCCAGTGGCGTGCCTAGGGTGTTTGGCACCCGGGGCGGGTCCTTTCTCTGGCTCTCCCCCCCCCCCCCCCAATACTTGACCACATACCTCTTAAATCCAGGGACATCTCCTGTCATGTAGACCTTCTCTTTCCTCTTCTCCTCCGTTAGACCGCCATGACAAATTCTTTCAGCCTCATCTCATCTCTACAGAGTTTGTAACACAGACACATTAGATTTCTAAGTTTTTCCATCAACCTCCCCATCCTGGTGTCCCCACAGTGTCATCCTGCTGCCACCCCCAATACTGTGCCCGTTGTACCCCTCAATGCCCCAGGTACTATACTGCTGAAAAAATAGTGACCACAGTAGACATAATTGGAGTCATTTATCAAACTGGTGTAAAGTAGAACTGGATTTCCAAAAGAGCTGTCAAAAATGAAAGGTGAAATCTGATTGGCTGCTATGGGCAACTAAGCCAGTTCTACTTTACCCCAGTTTGATAAATTACCCCAAATGTCCCTATAGTGTCCACAGCAGCTATAATATCCCCAGTAATAATAACACCCTATATTGTGCTCCAGGCAATAATCCCTGTATAGTGTCCCCAGATATAATAGAATTGCCCCTACAGTGCCTCCCCCATAGCAAGGCCCCCCACGCTGCCCCCATATAGTAATTTCCCCCACATTGCCCCATAGTAATTTCCTCCACACTGCCCCATACAGTAATTTCCCCCCCACTGCCCCTATACAGTAATCTCCCCCACACTGCCCCCATAGAGTAATCTCCCCCACACTGCCCCATACAGTAATTTCCCCCACACAGTAATTTCCCTCACACCGCCCCATATAGTAATATCCCCCACACTGCCCCATATAGTAATAACCCCCACACTGCCCCATACAGTAATTTTCCCCACACAGTAATTTCCTTCACACTGCCCCATACAGTAATTTGCCCCACACAGTAATTTCCACCACACTGCCCCATACAGTAATTTGCCCCAAAAAGTAATCTCCCATACACAGTAGTTTCCCCCACACTGCCCACATAAAGTAATTTCCCCGAAACTGCCCCCACACAGTAGTTTTCCCCACATTGTCCCATATAGTACTTTCCCCCACACAGTAGTTTCCCCCACACTGCCCCCACACAGTAGTTTCCCCCACACTGCCCCCCACGCAGTAGTTCCCCCCACACTGCCCCCCACACAGTAGTTTCCCTCACACAGTAGTTTCCCCCCAGACAGTAGTTCCCCCCACACAGTAGTTCCCTCCATACAGTAGTTTCCCCCACAGTAGTTCCCCCATACAGTAGTTTCCCCCACACTTTCCCCACACAGTAGTTTCCCCCACACTGCCCTATACAGTAATCTCTCCCACACTGCCCCATACAGTAATTTCCCCCACACTGCCCCATACAGTAATTTCCCCCACACTGCCCCATACAGTAATCTCCCCCACTCTGCCCCCATACAGTAATCTCCCCCACACTGCCCCCATACAGTAATTTCCCCCACACTGCCCCCATACAGTAATTTCCCCCACACTGCCCCCACACAGTAATTTCCCCACACTGCCCCCACACAGTAATTTCCCCCACACTGCCCACATACAGTAATATCCCCCACACTTCCGCCATACAGTAGTTTCCCCATACAGTAATTTCCCCCAAACTGCCTCCACACTGTAGTGTCCCCCACACAGTAATTTCCCCCACACTGCCCCCCACACAGAAGTTTCTCCCACATTGCCCATATAGTAATTTGCTCCCCACATAGTAATCCCTCCCATAATTATTGCCTCCACATAGTAATCCCTCCCATAATAATTTACCGCCATACAGTATCCCACCATATTTCCCCCCCTCATTCCCCCCAAAGTTGCCACATAAAATTTAAAAAAAGTATTTGCCCCGACACAGTATCCCACAATATTTTTCCCCCACATGTCCTCCTGTGTGCACCCCCCTCATGTCCCCCAAAGTTGGCACATAAAAGAAAAAAAATTAAAAAGAAACCTAAAAGCTGAATACTCACCTGCGCTTGCTCGCAGAGTCCCGACTCTGTGCTGCTGAGTCCCGGAACAGGCGTGCGATGGTGTCATCGTCGCCTGCGCCGGGATTTTACTACCGCATAGGCCTCAGGCCTACTAGGCCTGAAGCCCATGGCCGTGATCGGCGGCAGGGCAGGGAACTTTGTGCTCCGCCGCAGTATGTGGGCGTCAGCGCTACAGCAATCAGCACTTCCATCTGTGTTGATGGAAGTGCTTATTGCTTCTGGGCCTGGCAGTGGCACCCCCGTGAGAGCCGTCACCCGGGGTGGACCGCACTTCGACTCATCAGAGGCAGTACATTTTAATGCTGTACGGCGACCGATCTCTGTACAGCATTAAACTGAAGTTTTGAGCTAAGCGACTTCGGATCTAGGATCCGAAGCTCGCTTCGCTCATCACTAGTGACCACTGATGCTAGTGGTTGGCAGAATAGGAGCAGGTGACCAAGCCCATGCTTGGGAGCAAGAAGACAAATCACAACCGGAAGGTGGAGACAGAGGATCCAGCACGGAGGACTGAAGCAGTGAGGCACGGATAGGTATGATCCTTTCAGTACCCCCTACTGACAAGTTGCTGGCACCTGCTAGAAATTATGTATTCCCGGACAGTCCCTTTATTGATATATAAAATTTATCACATATTGTGTCAAATTTCATAATTTTGACGCAAATTATGAGAATGCAAGCTCCTTCTGAGCTATAAATTCCCCTCATGATAAAACTCCCAATATCTCTTTGTTTTAGTTAATGAACCAGTAATCCCATGTCTCAATGGTATTTCAGTATATTGTTGGTTTAGGATCTGTTTCCAAGCAACAAAATAAGACATTGCTCTAATGCTATCTTCCAAAATGCGTAGATCAAAAGTCAAGACCCATAAAATTCAATGTGCGTTCACAAAAAGAAATCTGATGAAGATTAAAGATTATCTTTAAAAAAATGTCATGTGTTCACAGGCTGAAAGCCAGTGGACAGTATTATATGCAATTTCTGTGCAGGTTGTGTAAATATCAGTCAAGGATCAGAAGCTTATATTCAACAAACAAACTTTTATTTCCAAAAGTAGGGTATGAGCTACTGATCATGAGGCCATGATCCTGCTATATTAGAGTATACATGCAAAATCCTATCAAAACTGGATTAGTAATTTCCACTACATTAACTCACAAGTTACAGAAAAAGGCCTCATGCACGCGACCATAGTTTCTGTCTGCATCTGATCAGCATTTTTTGCAGATCAGATGCAGACCCATTCATTTCAATGGGGCCACAAAACATGTGGACAGCATTGAACATGTCCTATTCTTGTCCGTTTTGGTGGCATGCACTCGGTCAGGATCCGTGTTTTCTGGATCCGTGATTTGCAGGCTGCAAAACACTTATGGCCCTATGCATAAGCCTAAATGGTAGGAGCTCACTTTTTCAGACTCTTGACTGATATTTTGAGGAATCATTTTAGCAAATAGACTTGAGCAAGGTAATTTAGACAAATATATAGATGCTCAGATTGCAGGTAAATGGACAGGTGAAAAGGGTAAGTGCTGCTGTTGTTAGGCCAGTTTCACACAAGCATACAGTTGCAAGAAAAAGTATGTGAACCCTTTGGAATGATATGGATTTCTGCACAAATTGGTCATAAAATGTGATCTGATCTTCATCTAAGTCACAGCAATAGACAATCAGTCTGCTTAAACTAATAACACACAAAGAATTAAATGTTACCATGTTTTTATTGAACACACCATGTAAACATTCACAGTGCAGGTGGAAAAAGTATGTGAACCCCTAGACTAATGACAACTCCAAGAGCTAATTGGAGTGAGGTGTCAGCCAACTAGAGTCCAATCAATGAGATGAGATTGTAGGTGTTGGTTACAGCTGCCCTGCCCTATAAAAAACACACACCAGTTCTGGGTTTGCTTTTTACAAGAAGCATTGCCTGATGTGAATGATGCCCCGCACAAAAGAGCTCTCAGAAGACATACGATTAAGAATTGTTGACTTGCATAAAGCTGGAAAGGGTTATAAAAGTATCTCCAAAAGCCTTGCTGTTCATCAGTCCACGGTAAGACAAATTGTCTATAAATGGAGAAAGTTCAGCACTGCTGCTACTCTCCCTAGGAGTGGCCGTCCTGTAAAGATGACTGCAAGAGCACAGCGCAGACTGCTGAATGAGGTGAAGAAGAATCCTAGAGTGTCAGCTAAAGACTTACAAAAGTCTCTGGCATATGCTAACATTCCTGTTAGCGAATCTATGATACGTAAAACACTAAACAAGAATGGATTTAATGGGAGGATACCACAGAGGAAGCCACTGCTGTCCAAAAAAAACATTGCTGCACGTTTACAGTTTGCACAAGAGCACCTGGATGTTCCACAGCAGTACTGGCAAAATATTCTGTGGACAGATGAAACCAAAGTTAATTTGTTTGGAAGAAACACACAACACTATGTGTGGAGAAAAAGAGGCACAGCACACCAACATCAAAACCTCATCCCAACTGTGAAGTATGGTGGTGGGGGCATCATGGTTTGGGGCTGCTTTGCTGCGTCAGGGCCTGGACGGATTGCTATCATCGAAGGAAAAATAAATTCCCAAGTTTATCAAGACATTTTGCAGGAGAACTTAAGGCCATCTGTCCACCAGCTGAAGCTCAACAGAAGATGGATGTTGCAACAGGACAATGACCCAAAACATAGAAGTAAATCAACAACAGAATGGCTTAAACAGAAGAAAATACGCCTTCTGGAGTGGCCTTGTCAGAGTCATGACCTCAACCCAATTGAGATGCTGTGGCATGACCTCAAGAAAGCGATTCACACCAGACATCCCAAGAATATTGCTGAACTGAAACAGTTCTGTAAAGAGGAATGGTCAAGAATTACTCCTGACCATGGTACACGTCTGATCTGCAACTACAGGAAACGTTTGGTTGAAGTTATTGCTGCCAAAGGAGGTTCAACCAGTTATTAAATCCAAGGGTTCACATACTTTTTCCACCTACACTGTGAATGTTTACATGGTGTGTTCAATAAAAACATGGTAACATTTAATTCTTTGTGTGTTATTAGTTTAAGCAGACTGTGATTGTCTATTGTTGTGAAAGATCAGATCACATTTTATGACCAATTTGTGCAGAAATCCATATCATTCCAAAGGGTTCACATACTTTTTCTTGCAACTGTAGTTGGGGTGCATTTGTGCACCTGCAATAGTGCTGCAAGACCCAGCCTGACTAGGCATCTAGTGACCTTTACAATATAATAGATCCCTATGATGCCGTCAGTTTAGGTTATGTGACATCCGGCTGGGCCAGGACTTGCAGCTGTAATATGGTTGCACAAATTTACCAAAATTAAGATATATGGACCACAGTACTGAACACCTACACAATGCACACACAGAAGCTTATATGACATCCCATTCTAAATCCATAGGCATTAATATAGAGTTGGTCCCCCTTTGCTTTGCAACTAAAACAACTTCCACTCTTCTGGGAAGGCTTTCTACAAGATTAAAATCTAAAATGTCGGTCTTAATAAATGTGCCCCATAGTGAATACAACATTTATTTATATATGTTTCTTCCGTGTAAACTGTGTTTCCCAGAATGAACATATTTTTGTGAAACTGGTCTTACTGATAGTATTGATTACCGTATATACTCGAGTATAAGCCGACCCGAATATAAGCCGAGGCCCCTAATTTTACCCCCCAAAAATGGGAAAAATTATTGACTCGAGTATAAGACTAGGGTGGGAAATGCAGCATCTACTGGTAAATTTCAAAAATAAAAATAGATACTGTACCAATTAAATTACATTAATTGAGGCATCAGTAGGTTAAAGGTTTTTGAATATTTATTTCAAAGAAAAACAATATGGTATCAACAATAACTTTAACAGTACAAAAACCAACTAAAGCGAATATTCAATTTTTGGGGAAAATATTTTCGCAATCAAGACCTAGACTCGAGTATAAGACGAGGGGGCTTTTGAGCACAAAAATATGTGCCAAAAAACTTGTCTTATACTCGAGTATATACGGGTATGTGAAAAAATAATAAGGGCTTACTTAAGGAATTTCCTAATATTAACTGGAAAGTATCAGAAAAAGCAGATTTCATTCTCACAAAATTAAAAACACAGGTCATTTTAATTCCACAAAAAGATCATGGCAAATTTAAAGGGGTTATCCAATGCTTAACAACCCCCACAATGCCTTGACCCATGGTGCTAACCATTCTCACCTGGTCCCCTTGCCTGGTTTCATTCCCGATTATTCCGTGGCCGTCTCTGCATCTCCCCTGCATGCGGATAACAACATCTGTCAATGGGAGGGGGGTCAGGTGACTGCTGCAGCCAATAGCCGGTGACCTGTTACACTTGCATCCCCTATGGCGTGGGGGGTTGTCATGTTTTTAATAACTCATTTAAGAGCTCAGTAAGGTTTTATTCTACATAATAGTTTCTGTGTGGAGAGACCATGAAAATTCGTCTCTGTTCACATCACATTTGTCATATGGGTTTGGTGTGTAAAATATGTATTATGCACTTTCCAATATGCCCACAGATATCAGTACCCAAGCGTTTGCATATTTATTACCAGTATACACCAGCATACCTCTTATTTTTAACTGGTATTGAAAAGCACAGACAGCAATACTTTTATACTATAACTGAAAGAGATATGTAACGGGCAGAAACAGTTTTTTTTTACTATGGAATCAATGGCCGATTTATGCAACTTTAGGGCTTATGCCCACGAACGTATTTTCTTTCAGTGTCCGTTCCGTTTTTTTTGCAGACCGCATTCAGAACCATTCTTTTTAATAGGTCCATAAGGATAGTGCTGTTCTATTAGGGGCCAGCTGTTCTGTTCTGCAAAATACAGAACGCACACAGATTTTTTGTGGATCTGTTTCTTGTGGACGACAAAATACATATGGTCGTGTGCATGAGCCCTAATAGACAAACGTCTAGGGCATAAGTATGTCCCGAACGAGATGTGGTCAGAGCCTTATGTGTACAATATGAAGGAGTGATTGTGCCAGTAATCCAGGCATTGTTGCTAACCTGAATTTTCCTTTATTATGGACCACTTACCCCAAAATTATGGCCAACCAACATTTTTTACTGACAAATTGGAAAACCATAATGAATGATAAATATAATAAGTAATAGATGTTATAGGTCAATATACAGATATGAAATCATTACCAGCATTTGCTTTGAACTATAAAATAATTACAATCACAATTTTCTGTTCTAGTACCACCATCCTCAAAAAACACCCAAAAAATACACAACTATTTTTTCGACGGACTCTTTAAAAAAAAAAAAGTTCCCTATTTTCACAGACTGTCCAGGAATTTCTGGACAGTTGGCAACCCTGAATCCAGGGCACAGTGTTTGAGGATTTGATGCCAAGGTCTGGAAAGCCCTTTAGCTATTGCAGCAACCATCTTACACTCAGTAGAAGAGCTGCCCGGGATCTGAGTCTCCAAACTGAGCATACTGGAGTGAATTGTTATGGTAATCTTTCAAGAGGTAAATTACTAAGCAATTAAAATAACGTTTTCACTTACACTTTGCATATAGATTAACATTCCGCCTATAAAAATAAAAGTTTAATTTAACTAGCGCTGCACTGAGCAATATTAACATGTAGTTCCTCTTTCTTCACGTAAAGCCATATAAAGCGATATTACTCTCAGCAGAAAAATATATGTTAGCATTTCTAGGCCATGACAGAATGCTCTTAATTATTAAGATGGATTCTCAGGCTCCGGCAAGAACACAAAACTCTTTTGGAATATATAATTCTGCTTGTGCAACAGGAAGAGAATTTGCATATTGAATTTGTAGTTCAAGTAGAATCAGTTCATGTTCTAGTGTGCAGAAAATCTATTTTCTTACTATATGGAAACGCATAATTCTATCATGTATCATTCAGTGGTCAACTATGGAGCATCACCATCTAGGTCTATCCCCTGACTAAACAAAGTTCTTATCTGTTTTAGCTACTTTTCCCAGTGCCGCATAGGGCAATCCATATGGTGATCCTGAATATAATTGCATTACACACTGAACTGTATCATTACTACACAAATATTAGAGCCACAAAGTGAAACAGATATTGGCCATATGCCATTGGTCACATAACCACTGAGGCCATTGTTTGGCCAACAGTGGACATGTGCACATAGATGGCACATCACAGATACGGTCCAGCTGCAAACAGGATGCTCTGACAAGTATTTTAAAAAAGATATTTGTACACCATTACCAGGTCCCTGGAATTTTTTCTCTAGTCTCAAGACAATCCCTTTAATATGTTCAATTACTCAGCAGCTGTACAGGCACATTACCAATAAATTGTCGTTAATATATACATGCTCCGAGGTTTTTACTTATGGTTATTATTCCATAAAATTCAAATGATTCCTTTAGAATATTGATCACAGTATGACATTGGAAGGCCAGTCATTTCTATGTTGACAAGTGAAAACCACAATTTGCCTTCTCTGATAATGTACATTCTTGGCATTCCAGAACAGTTTCAAGTGCAACAGCTGAAATTATCAACTGAAAACATACGTTTTGACAACCTCGGAAGAACATCACACATTTATTATTTGTATTATTTATTCCACAAAAATGAAGCTAAAATTGAAAAGCCATGTGTAAAAAACTAAGTATGAAGCAGAAGCTTGTTCAACCACTATTAGATTAGCAGCAATAACTTGAAATAATTGTTTTCTGTATGACTATCAGTTTCACATCGAATTGGAGGGATATTGCCCCATTCTTTACAACGTTGCTTCATTCATTGAGGTTTGTGCACAGCTTGCTTAGGTTCCCACCACATCATTTCAAATGGGTTGAGTTCTGCACTTAACTGGGTCATTGCAACAACTTGATTCTTTTATTTTCAGCCATTTTGTTGTAGATATGCTGTTGTGCTTGGGATCACTGTCCTGTTGCATGACCAAGGTTCGGCCAAGCTTTAGCTGTTGGATAGATGGCCTCACATTTGGCTCTAAAATCCTTTGGTGTACAGAGGAATTCATGGTCGACTAAATGAATGGAAGTACCCAGGTCCCATGGCTGCAAAACAAGATCAAATCATCACCAGGGATGAGCGAAATTCAGTTTTCATGTTCGGCGTACAAGGTTTGGGTTATCTAAGATTTCCATTATGGATTCCGCTACCACAGACCATAAGTTATGGTCCGTGGTAGCGGAAACCATAATGGAATTCTTAGATATCCCGAACCTTGTACGCTGAACTGGAAGACAGGAGTTTGCCCAACACTAATCATCACTCCTTCATAACCATGCTTGACAGTTGGTATAAGGCGTTAGTGTTAACACTTTGGGTGAAATTTATAATTTCCCTTGTGTCTGAAAATTGGTCTGTAACATTTTTTTTAATTGTCCCACCTCTCACTTTTTTTATGAAAAGCGGCGTGGCCAGCAGCCTTGATAAATTTATCTTCATTTACACTAGTCTTCTGAAGCAAATGAAGCCAGAAATCTATGGCAGCTCAGAGCTGCCGTAGATTTCTGTTTAGGAGCATGGACTGCAGGAGGATGCACCTAATTTATAACAAGGCTTGAGCCTCATCATAAATTAGGTGCATTCTCTGGCAGTGCAGGGGATATCAAGACTGACACAGAAAGCACCAGTCTTGAAAATATTCCCCATTGTTCCAGAAGTCTTGTAGAGTGTTCAGATGCAGCTATGCAGACTTAAAGGGTTTGACTCACTTCAGCAAATTACATTTATCATGTAGAGAAAGTTAATACAAGGCACTTACTAATGTATTGTGATTGTCCATATTACCTTCTTTGATGGCTTCATTCATTTTTCCATTGCATTATACACTGCTCGTTTAGCTATGGCGGTGGTTATGCGTGCAAACTATAGGAAAAAGCACCAGCCTATACGTCCTCCTGCGGTTCTGGCTACCAGAGAGGCAAACACTTTTTCCAATAATGTGCAAGCACGGCTATCACTGCTGGATTGCAAGGTGGTTGTAACCCCTGGATATAAGCAATGAAATGCGATGAAAAAAATGAATCCAGCCAGCAAAGGAGGTAATATGAAAAATCACAATACATTTGAAAGTGCCTTGTATTAACTTTCTCTACAGGATAAATTCCACTTGCTATTTCGTATTTTTAGAAAGAAGAGGCTCTCTCCTGGCAACCCTTACAAATAAGCGATAATTCATTTTTTTAATTATTGTACCGTCATAAACTTGAACATTTACCAGCTGATGGCCTCATAGATGTAGCTGATGGGTTTTTGCAATTTCTCTGAGCACTGACAGGCTGACCTTGGGGTGAATTTGCTGGGAAGTCCACTCCTGGGAAGTTGTGAACTGTCTTGAATGTTTACCACTTGTGAATAATCTTTCCCACTGTAGAATGATTGATTTTAAATTGTTTGGAAATGGACTTATAACCTTTCCTAGATGGATGGGCAGCAACAATTGTTTCTCTAACCTCCTTGGCATTGTGTTAACACATGCCTGAATGCTCCAGACCAACAAACTGCCAAAACTTCTGTTTTTATCGAGGTGTTCACGCTGAGGATCAATTAATCAAATATATTTGATTAGCAGCACCTGGCTGCTACTTACCCTCTTAAATCCTATGGACAATACAATGAGCATATACTTAATTTTTCACCCACATCGTCTGCATTTTGGCCTAGTTTTTGTTAAATAAATAACGACACAGTGTATTTTTTCAGGTGGGGTTCATCCTGGGTTTTATTTACCTAATTGTAAAATATTCTAAAGACAAGTTTTTTTTGTATTATTTTATGATACATAAACCATAGTATTCAGAAAGAGTGTACTTTGTTTTTCTCATGACTGTATGTTTTCCCAGAATTGCTGATTACAACCCTGCCTCTACATTGCATATAGGTAAATTCTTATGGTCAATGCAGATGGTTATATAACCATACACCAGTTGCAATCTGAGTACAAGTGTACTGCAACATTAACCTGTTCACTACAAACGCCATACATGTACGGCACTAGCTGCTCTGGCTTAAAGGGGTTGTCCAGGTTCAGAGCTGAACCCGGACATACCCTTATTTTCACCCCGGCAGCCCTCCTGAGCCTGGCATCGGAGCATCTCATGCTCCGATGCGCTCCCGTGCCCTGCGCTAGATCGCGCAGGGCACAGGCTCTTGTGTTTACAATAACACACTGCCGGGCGGTAACTTCCGCCCAGCAGTGTGTTCGGTGACGTCACCGGCTCTGAGGGGCGGGCTTTAGCTCTGCCCTAGCCGTTTTACTGGCTAGGGCAGAGCCAAATCCCGCCCATCAGTGCCGGTGACGTCACCAGGGTTCCTGTCAGCCCCATAGAGAGCCCCGGTACGTCACCGGAACTCAGAAAAATGCCTTTGCCCTGCGCGATTTAGCGCAGGGCAAAGGAGAGCATCGGAGCATGAACTGCTCCGATGCTCATGTCAGGGGGGCTGCCGGGGTGAAAATGGAGGGATGTCCAGGTTCAGCTCTGAACCTGGACAACCCCTTTAAATACCAGCACCGTAGTACTATGGTGCACTGATCAGGCGGGTGCAGGATCTGCTCCCGCCCGATCAGCTGCAGGGGTCTCGCAGTCACTGATAGCAGGACCCCTACTGTATGCACCAGCATTGGTTAATGCTAGATGTGCCGCGGTCAGCGTTGACCACGGCAAGTGCAATGTCTGTGCAGGGAGGGAGTAGACATCGGTGCAGCAGCCCGATGCTTTCCCTAGGCCCTCCCTGTGAGATCCAGCCGCCCCCCACATTGGGTATTGCCGCATCTGTAACAACCTGCTCTATAAAATATCACATGAGATGTCCCCTCAGGTGAATGCTGTAAAAAAAAAATATAAAAAATATGACAAAACATTTTTTGTCACCTTGCCTCACAAAAAGTATATTACCAAGCGATCAAAAAGTTTCATATACCCCAAAATGGTACCAATGAAAACATCACCTCATCCCACAAAAAATTAGCCCCCACATAAGACAACCACTCAAAAAATCAGCCAATGGCACCTGTAAACCAATCCATCAAAATCTGCGCTGCATTCCATTCTGAATCCTGCCATGTGCCCCTACAGCAGTTTTTCCGCCACATATGGGATGTTGACGTATTCAGGAGAAAATGTGTAAAAAATTATGGGGTGCTTTTTCTCCTGTTACCCCTTGTGAAAATGAAAAATTTGGGGCTAAAGCAACATTTTATTGGAAGAAATGAAACTTTTTATTTTCACAGTCAAATGTTTCCAAATTCCGTAAAATGCTTAGGGGGTCAAAGTGCTCAGTACACCTCCTAATATATTCTTTAATGGGTGTAGTTTCCAAAATGGGGTCACTTTTTGAGGATTTTCACTGTAGAGGTACGTCAGGGGCTCTTCAAATACAAAATGGTGCCTAAAAACCATTCTAGCAAATTCTGCCTCCAAAATGCATAAGGCGCTGCTTTCCTTCTGACCACTGGCACATGCCCATAGAGCAGTTTACCGCGACATATGAGGTATTTCTGTATTACTGCAGAATCAGAATAATGCATATTGAAGTTTATTTTGCTGTTAACCCTTGCTGTGTTACAAGAAAAAAATGATTAACATAAAAAATCTACCAAAAAAGTAACATTTTGAAATTTAAACTCCATATTCCTTTAATTCTTGTGGAACACCTCAAGGGTTAACAAAGTTTGTAACGTCAGTTTTAAATAATTTGAGGGGTGTAGTTTCTAAAATGGGGTCATTTATGGGTGGTTTCCATTATGTAAGCCCCTCAAAATCACTTTATAACTGAATTGGTGCTTAAACAAATGGTTTGGGAAATTTTGGTGAAAATTTGAAAAATTGCTTCTAAAATTCGAAGCCTTCTAAAAAAATAAAATTACATTTACAAAATGATGCCAACATAAAGCAGACATATGGGGAATGTTGATTGATAACTATTTTATGAGGTATTACTATCTGAATTAAAAGTAGAGCAATTCAAATTTAGAAAATTGTGAATTTTTCAAAATTTTGGGTAAATTTTAGATTATTTTAAAAATAAAGCTGAAATATATCGACTCAAATTTACCACTACCATGAAGTACAATGTGACGATAAAACAATCTCAGAATGGCTTAGATAAGTAAAAGCATTCGAAAATTATTACCACATAAAGTGACGCGTGTCAGATTTGCAAAAATCAGCCTGGGATTTAGGATGAAAATTGGCTTGATAGTGAAAGGGTTAACAATAACAGCCTGTACACCAACATAGACTGTAATACATGGGTCACTGTAAAACTTCTTTAATATCCGTTTTCTCTACTCTCATCAGTGTGTATCCTACTCAAAAAAGTTACAATTATTTAAATGTTTTATAATCCATAAAAAAAAAGGTACCACATCACTCTCCAGATCAAATCAAGTAGACACACAGAGACATCTATGGCCGTTTCATGTTCCTTAATCCAGCTCTATCTTCTAGTGGTGTCCTCCCTCCCAGAGGTCACTGACTACAGCTACTGTAAGTCAATGGAATTCAAAATGCACATACCAATTCACATTAGCAGCTCTGGTAAGGCAGGTGTGAACGTCCCCAAAATCTATGCTAGGTGAAATACATAAAAATACACACCCTTGATTAGTACTCCTCATAGTCATGGATCCGTTTTGTCAAGATATAGTTTTTTTTCCCACTCAGCAGAATGGCATAGCAGACTATAAGCAATAGAAACCTGACTGCTTGTGTAATGTCCCTCTGCAAGGGGTACATTTGTCTGTACTGTGCACTGAGTTTTCCATAGGCTGTGTCTGGGGAGGCAGATCCCTAGCAACAGTCGCTAGGCATGTGCTAACACCTTCCCTTCCTCTGTATGGATACTTTAGCCCTGAGGGTCAAAGTGACATCAAAGTGACAGCATATGTGCCAGCCCTGGAGGAAATTAGCTAGTGGATTAGGCAGAACATTCAGCAACCACATAAGGAAAAGTGCAGAACACCAGTCAGAGCAGGTAACACATCTACACTGATGCTACAGACTTCCCTGCATGTTGGGGTGATCAATAGGCTTCAGGTTCTTCATCACACTTCAATGATTTGGTCAGTGATTTCCATCAGTGATTGTGAGCCAAAACCAGAAGTGGAGCCAACACAGAGATAAGGTATAAGGGAAAGATCTGCACCTGCAGAACCTGCACTTGGTTTTGGCTCGCAATCACTGATGAAAATCACTGACCAAATCACTAAAGTGTAAACTAAACCTAAAAGAACCGACTGGCCTTCTTTTGAGAGACTATATTTAGATGAGAATACTGCAGAGATACCAACCATCTTGAGAATTAGAGAAACAAGTTGCACCCCTTGGTCGATTTGGGAAGATTGTACAGAATATAGAAAATAGACTTATAGGGAACTTGTACTATGCCCACTGCCACTATCTCCCATACACAGCCATGGGAAATTGCATATGCCAACTGTAAAGACTGCACTCAATGCAACCAGTGCCTGTGGGAACCACTATTGAACTACCTCAGTAAACTACAGTTGACTTATTTGATTAAACCCCACCTGATCATTGTACAGCACTGCCGTTGCATTGCTGACCCGTCTGTGGGGCCCCTGCCTTGCATCCCAAAACGTATTTACACTAGGGGGAATTCCACTATAACCAGGCAGAGGGCCCTGGAAAGGGTACACCCTGCAATGACTCAGGGAGCGTCAGAGGGAGAATTGTAACCGGGAGTAACTACTACCACCATCATTGCTACCACCACACCTTTCCGGGACTGTTGCACATGGAACTATAATGCTGGTGTGAACAAGGTGTAATTCAGAGCCTAGTAACTATTCTATGATTGCAGGCTTACTCTATAGCTTCTCAAGTCCAGGAAGGATTTTTTAATTCTCATAAAATAACTATGACAATAATATAGTATGTATAGCCTTGATGTATGCATCTGCATCCCATGCAGTTGCATATGCCCCCATTGTAAAAAATCCATATTCATGCTATAGTGTATGTGTCTTGCAGGATGTTCCTTAATTGAAAAATGTGGTTGACTACACTTTGTGATATAGTGAAAAAAATATGCTAACATACACTTAGGCGTTTCCAAAAGGACGCCATTTTGGCATACATCAAGAATTATAGGCTACGGACTTATAGCACAAGTGGATAAACTGTTTTCAGCCCTTCATTTTCTAGTACAGATTCATACAGCTATGTATTCCCAATACTGTGCATTTCCATAATGTATTGAAGGCTTTGATCATGTACAGTAGGGATGCAAGTGTTAGTTCAGCTCTGAAACATGAAAGAACTATAGCCTGTGGCTGGCAGAACCTGCTTTATCATCTTACATAATCTGAGCTTTAGAGGTGGCTTAGCAAGGAAATTGTAAGGTTCAAATGTGGAAAGGAATGTTTTATCATTTTGTATGGAAAAAAAAGAAACATAAGCAAAGTTCTGGTTGGATATTCACTAACCTAAAGGGGCTTTGTGGTTAGGGGAACATCCCCACAGCGCCGACACATTGCAGAATTTCTGCTGCCAATTTGTTTCCTGCAAATGCAGCAGTTTACAGTTCCAGCGATGAGTTTCCAATTCAAGGGATTCTGTCAGGTAGGTTTAGCCTATAGAGCTAGATCACCGCTAGCACGTCTACAATATATATTTCCCATAGCTCTGAGTGCTTTTATTCTGTCCAAAAACGATTTTATATATGCAAATGAGGTTAGTCAGGAGCCCAAGGCACTACCAACGATTCAGGAGCCCAGCCACACACACTGTGAAGGAGCCCAGCACTGCGCCGCATCCTCCGAATTTTCTCCTTGCTCCCCTGATGTCATATAGTTAGAACACCGTAATCTCACGCATGTGCGAATACGCCGCATATTCGTGTTCCTTCCCCGTGCTGGCATCAGCCTCAGGGAACGAACTGTGCATGCGCTAGCTGCCATGTGCAAGATTACGGCACTCAAAGTGTGTGACGTCAAGGGAGCAAGGAGGAGTTTCAGAGGATGCTGGGCGGTGCTGGGCTCCTGAAACGTTGGTAACAGCCCCCTGGACTCCTTACTAGCTTCATTTGCATATATATACAATCTTTTTTTGACTGAATAAAAGCACTCAGAGCTATGGGAAATGTTTATTGTGGGCGTGTATCCTGTCCTCGTTACCACGTGTACCCCTGGGGTGTATATGGACTTGGCAGGCAGATAAACACCCTCCTACTACTCAGTAAATTGAGACCAGGTAATGATCTGTAGCTTTAATGAGCCGAAGTAAGTTGGTGTGAAACTGTGAACCAGTAACATAAAGAATGCAATAAGTACATGAACTGCAAATATACATATCATAGAATAGCATACAACATGTCTGATACATATCATAGAACAGCATACAACATGTCTGCAAGGGTAGCTGACTAGGCCCTTACTTTAAATCTGAACTGCTAACTAGCTGCCTACACAGAAATACACATAATGCATGTCTATAGCTAGTAATAATCACATAGGCATGAAAGAACAGCAAGAAATAATGACTTACCGGCTATGCAGCCTATAGTAGAAGTTTAGATAATCTTGTACAGCAGAGCATGTGAAGAAAGATGGCAACTTCTAGAAGACTACTCCCCTTCTTGCAGATAAGTGAGGTCACAAAGGGGAGGAGTAACAAAAGAGGCTGAACATACACAGAGAACAATATGGAAGTGGTCAGAAGATGGCGCTAATTGACCATGTTTTAATACAGGACAAACCCTATATGAATTAATTAGCACACATTTATGAGAAGCTGTATGGAGACATGACACTCCCCGTCTGGTATTGATTAATACCACTATCAGTCATCAGGAGATAACAGGAAAATGAGTTCACACACTGGTCTAAGGAACAGCTTGGTCTCTTGTGATCTGCAGACCTTTACTTCCACTTTACGGACATTCCCATCCTCGCTTGGAAATGTCTTTGTGACAAGTCCTAGGGGCCACTCATTTCTTTGCAACTGACTGTCCTTTAGAAGAACAACATCCCCAAGTTTTAGGTTGGGCCTGACAGTTTGCCATTTGTTCCGTGGTTGTAAAGTGGATATGTACTGTTTCTTCCACCTGTCCCAAAATGTATTGGCAAGGCACTGTACTTGTCTCCATTGACGTTTATAAAGATCTTTGGTGCTGAACTCACCAGGAGGAGTACTTACTTTCCCAATCTTCTGGGTAAGGAGGGTTGCAGGAGTGAGAAGGAATGGTTCCTCTGGATCGCTCAGAACTGGAGTCAAAGGTCTAGCATTGATGATTTTCTTTGACTGCTGGAATTCTGTCACAGTGTAAACCTCTTGGCAGTGGTGCCAGCCTTTACACTGCCTAACATCATTACAATTGGTCTCTTTAAAGGCACGAGCTATGTGGGCTAGACAGGTAATGGCTCGTACAAGCGATTTCCAAGTAGAGAATCTTTTAAAGCGATGAGAACCAAGAGAGTCGAATGATGTCACTGTGTGAAGTGCAGACACTTTGGGACGGATCTCAATGTCCGAGTCTTCGTCCACTAGTTCGCATATGTTGTTCTGGTGAACAGCTGAACCTGGATTACGTAAGAATGCAGGACCAGTGAGCCAGGTTGTGTTTTTGAGACGGCTTGCTGCAACAGCTCTTGTAGCATGGTCTGCAGGATTATTGTCGGTAGGCACATAATGCCATTGTTCTGGACAGGTGGATTTCCTAATCCGAAGCACCCTGTTATTGACATAAACATAGAATCGTCTGGATTCATTATAGATATAACCCAAGACCACCTTGCTGTCTGTGTAGAATTCAACCTTTTTAAGATCAATGTCTATCTCAGACGTGATTAGCTCGGCCATCTCGACGGCCAAGACTGCAGCACAAAGTTCAAGTCTGGGTATAGTGTGTTCAGGTTGTGGTGCGAGTTTTGCCTTGCCCATGATAAACCCAACGTGGTATTGTCCGTTAGTGTCCATGGTTCTGAGATAAGCTACAGCAGATATAGCTTTAACAGAAGCATCGGAAAATACGCAGAGTGTATGGTCTTGGACATCAGTAGATGGCACAGGAGCATATGGGCGTGAGACATTAAGGCTAGACAGAGCTGTCAGGGAGTTTCTCCATTCTACCCACATATTCTTCTTTTCAGGGGATAATGGAACATCCCAGTCAGTAGTTTCATGGATTAAATCTCTAAGCAAGGGGAGGGGCGTGGCTAACGGCCGACATGAGCGGTCGCACTTGATCTGAGCTCCGGCTCCCGTTTCCATCCTGAGCCATCCTGAGTGCTACAGCAGCAGCTTTTAGAAATAACCGAAGCAGCATACAGCCGGGACCTTACGTACGGTCAAGGATGAGTCCCAGCAAAGCTCAGGCCGTGGCGGACCGGCTGAAAGAATTCGCGCGCCAGGACACCCAACATGGCGCAGCGGCGAGCGGAACGCCCCGATCTCAGCACACCCGAGGTCAGGCGGCATTGCAGGCGGCTGCGGACGTGCCAGAGACGGTAGAACTTACCCCTAAAGAAGCGCATGACCAGCTGATGGCCGCGATATTGGTGTGCCAGACCTCCCTCACGACTAAGATTGAGGAGGTACGTGTGGATGTGGGCCTCCTCAGGCAAGATGTCCAGCAGCTAAGGGACAGAGTGCGGGGGACGGAGGATAGAATCTCTGAGCTGGAGGACCTTACGCGCCCACTGCCCGCCAAGATACAAGCTCTGGAGGGTTCAGTCTCATTATGGCAGCAAAAATGTGATGACCTGGAGAACAGGGCCAGGAGGAACATCGTGCGCATCTTGGGCCTACCTGAGAGGACGGAGGGGCAGGATCCGGCGGCATTCCTGGAGGCCTGGTTTAAATCAACCTTTCCTGAGGCGGCATTCTCTATGGCGTATGCAGTTGAGAGGGCCCACAGAGTACCGGCGCGCCCGCCGCCTCCCGGAGCCCCTCCTAGACCGCTCCTAGGCCGCATGCTGAATTGGAAGGACCGGGATTTGATCCTTACCCACGCTAGGAAGAAGCAGACCGTCATGCATGAGAATGCCAAGGTGTCTCTGTTCCCCGATTTCTCCGCTGACCTGCAGAAGAGGAGGGCGACCTTCGTTGCGGTGAAGAGGAGACTGAGGGACATGAACTTGCCGTATTCTATGGCGTACCCCGCCAGGTTGCGGGTGGTGGACGGCGACAGATCAATCTTTTTTACGGATTCTAAAGAGGCGGACGACTGGGTCGCAAGGAAGAGGCGAAGGTCACCACCACCGCCATGAAGCATGGCGGCACATCCATAACCCGCCTTTGTTATACCCCAGGGACCTTGGGGGCCAGCCGGGACGTATTCTGCACTTACGGGTGGTGCTTCGCTGCCCGCACAAGTCAACGGGCTGACATTATGATCTCGGCGTGAGTTATGCTGTTTCACTGTTTATGTGCATATAATAGCTGCAAGCACGACCTATATCGTGCTGAGGGAGTTGGTCAGATACCGGCATGTTCTGTTTTCCATCGTGTGACATGCTGGTCCCTGAATCTGTAGCCGCACAGGAGATATTACCTGTCTTTTGGCATTATACCATGTTTTTCATTGCTAGTTTATGGCATGGTTGGTTTACATTTATGTTGTTTTATTGTGTATGGGCACTATATGGTATGACACTGTTTGTAGGCGGCAAATTCTATGTCTGTGGCAAGGTGGGGAGGGGCCTGCACGGAAGTCCCTGGGGGGGAGACAGCCCTGTATGTAGCTGGATGACACTGGAGAAATGGCTGCCATTTTGTTAATGTCGTGGAATGTGAGGGGTCTGGGAGCTCCGGGTAAGAGAATATCTGTGTTCGCGCATGTCCGTAGATATAACCCACACTTGCTCTGCTTACAAGAGACCCATCTCACGGCCGACACGGCATCTAGATTAAAGAAACCCTGGGTCCAATGGTCTAGTCACTCATTTGGTACTTCCCACTCAAGAGGAGTATCCCTACTTGTTAACCGGTCTATTAGGTGGGAGCCGCATACGGTTGAGTCTGATACAGAGGGCAGGTATATTTTTTTCCATGCGCATGTGAATAATATGCCGTTTGTGATTTTAAACATTTATTGCCCCCCACCTGCTAACATGTCACTTCTGCAGACCGCGGCTACTTTTGCAGCTCAGTACCCGCATGCTGGGTTGCTGTGTGTGGGGGATTTGAATATGGTTATGGATATGCGGTTGGACCGATTTCATGCTAATCCGGCTTCCCCGCCGTCTGGTGCGCCGAGCTTATTGGCATCCTGGATTGCGGAGATGGGATGGTTGGACCTGTGGAGGGAGAAACATCCGGACTCCATAGAGTATTCCTGTTTCACTCCCTCCTCCGGTGCAATGTCTAGGATTGATTACGTGTTTGGATCCCCTGGGGTATGCCTGGGATTGTCAGATATTTCTCATGGTCCCAGGAGTGTGTCAGATCATACACCATTATTAGTGAGGCTGAATGATTCACGGGAGGGAGGATCTGGGACTAAATTGAGAATTCACCCCTTCTGGCTCACCCTCCTGAAAGATCAGGACAGGATTCCTGACCAGATGCGAGTGTTTCTGGAGGTACAGGATGTGGATACGGATCCCTTATTATTGTGGGACACCCTTAAAGCCTATCTTAGGGGGTGTCTTAAATCTTCTATATCTTATATCAAGGGGGAAACCAGGGAGAAGGAGGACTCCTTTAACACTTGCGTTAGAGAGGCTGAGGCGAGGTTTGCAGCTGATCCCTCTGAGGGGAATAGGCAGGACTGGTTGCAGAAAGGCAGGATGTATCTGGTACACTTGCATGAAAAGAGTAACAGGAAGATGTTCTTTTATAAACAACAGGCTTTTGAGGTGGGAGATAGGGCAGGGAGAGTACTGGCGCAGATTGTCCATAGGAATTCGGCTGCTCCACCGGTTCTGCGTATACAGGCCTCAGATGGCGTGGTGAGGGACTCTGTATCAGGTATCCTATCGAGTTTTGCCGACTTTTACCGCGATCTATACCGCTCACGAGAGGAGCACTCGGAGGTAGAACTGGAGAATTATTTAGCTGAGATAGACCATCCGACTTTATCAGTGGAGGACAGCAATGTGATGGAGGAGGACATAACTGTGGAGGAGATACAGGAGGCTATAGGAGACCTGGCAAATGGGAAGGCCCCTGGCCCTGATGGCCTTCCGTTAGAGGTATATGCTAAATACGCGGATATCCTTGGGCCTCAACTTAAGGCGTTGTTCCAGGAGGCGTGGAGATTGGGTAGGTTGCCTGATTCTATGTATGAGGCGACTATAGTAGTGCTTTTGAAGCCGGATAAGGATCCAGTGGACTGTGCTTCCTATCGGCCGATATCTTTGCTGAACCTTGACTATAAGATTCTGACAAAGATCTTCGCCAATAGGCTGAACAAGTTGATAGCCAGCATAATACATAGCGATCAGACTGGGTTTATACCTGGACGCTCGACCTCTAGCAATATTCGTAGGACTCAAGTCATAGCCCAAATTGGTACTCAGGATGACAGGCAGTGGGCCTTGGCTTCACTCGATACCGCGAAGGCATTCGATTCGCTAGAATGGGCCTATCTGCTGAAGGTAATGGGGAAGTTTGGCTTTGGTCCTAGGTTCCTGCAATGGATTCGGATATTGTATAAAAGTCCCAGAGCCAATGTCTTGGTGAATGGTACCACCTCAGCTTATTTTGATTTACAAAGAGGTACGAGGCAGGGTTGCCCTCTTTCCCCTCTCCTGTTTGCGATTGCCATTGAGCACCTGGCTCTTCGCATTCGACAGGATCCTCTCTATGCAGGTGTCGAGCTTGGGGGGAGGGAGGATAGAGTGGGCCTGTACGCAGATGATCTCATATTGTTCATTAGTAGGTTGGAGGTGTCTCTGCCACGAGCGATCAGTATTATAGAGACATTTGGTCGGTACTCGGGTTTACATATTAATTGGACCAAGTCGGCTCTCATGCCCTTATGGGACGCTGATTGGCCCATTGAGTATCATAATCTGAGGATTGTGGACCATTTTAAATATTTGGGGATTTTCATTACCAGAGACCCGAGAGAGGCGTACGCCAAAAATGTTGCCCCTTTGGAATCAGTTTTTTCTAGCAAGTTTGCTATCTGGAAAACGCTGCCTATATCTATTATGGGACGGATTAACTTGATAAAGATGATCCTACTACCCAAGGGGCTATATTTGTTGGAACATGCCTGCACTCCAGTATCTAGGAATTTTTTTGATCGGCTTCATTCCTTAATGGTGCAGTTTATCTGGGGCAAGGCCAGACATAAATTAGCCATGCACACGTTACAGCGGTCCAGGATGTCGGGGGGCGCGGCTCTCCCGGATTTTCATTTGTACTTCCTAGCGGGTCAATTGAGGTTTTTAGCTGGGTGGGTTAATGGGCAGCCTCTAGTGAATATGGAATATTACCTGCAGCAGTATCTGGGGCTGTCCAGTTTATGGCCAGTGTTAGAAGGGGCGGGATCGCTGTCAGGGAAATTATTGCAGATTCACAGGCTGGCACATCAAGTTTGGAGAGACTCCAAATTGAGGCGCTATCAGGATTGGGCGGATGATATACCCCTGTGGGATAATCCATTGCTTCCACATTTGCAATCTATAGAGGGGACTCAGGTTTGGGCATCTTTAGGGATACATGCGCTGCGCGACTTGTATCAGAATGGTGTTCTTTGTTCCTTTTCTCAAGTTCAGGAGAAATTTGGCCTGGAGCGTACCCAATTTTTTAGATATTTGCAGATCAGGCATGCGCTGCAGGCACAGTTTAGGGATCCAAGCAGGGCCATCTCTTCATATCCCTTAATCGGTGTGGTGAAATCACAAGGGCCTAGGGGTCTAATTTCAGCCCTTTACACTTACTTGTTGGGGTTACGAATGTCTTCACAACCCATTCTAGCCGAAGCCAGGTGGAAGGGTAATATTCCCCATCTTACTGCAGAGGAATGGGCGGATGCGTTGGAGGCTGTCACCTCTGTGTCACCGTCGGTTAACAACAGACTGATACAGTTATATATGTTGCACCGTAGTTATTTGACTCCTACCAGGCTGCATAAGATGGGGAGGATGCCTCAGCCTGATTGCCTTAGATGCTCACAGACTGGCGCGGACTTCTGGCACATGATGTGGGAATGCTCCCATATCAGATCATACTGGCAGGATATCCTTAGAGTCTTGTCGTCATTAGGTATGGGTCCGATTCCGTTATGTCCCAAGGTATGTCTGTTGGGCGTATTAAACAATGACGGGTGGTCACATTACAATAAGATACTCCTCAGTGAATCCCTGTTTATGGCCCGCAAGGTGATAGCTCTAAAATGGATGGCGGACGATCTTCCTACTGTGGGAATCTGGAAGAGGCTAGTGAACCAGATCATCCCATACGAAAAAGTATTATATGTAAATAGGAAGTGCCCTGACAAATTTCAGAAGGTTTGGGGACTATGGTGCGACTCTACTCTAACCACATCGCCCAATTCTACAAGGTCAGACAACCCCTGAGAGGGGCACAGAACCTCTAGGTTCTCTTTATTTTGATTCGATGCTTTGATTGTCCACACTGTGCTTGGGAGGGAAGGAAGTGATGACTTCTGTGCAATGGTGTACTCTTTCTTTATTGTGCTGTATTATGTGACATTTCGGTATGTTTTCATTGTACTTGCTGTAGCCTACTGTATGTGATTTTACGATATGCATATGTCTATGCCATATATGTGCCTTGTTACTCTTTTTCAATAAAACGAGTTTAAAAAAAAAAATCTCTAAGCAAGGCCTTACCTTGGATAGTGACAGGAGCTACAAAACCCAAAGGATCATACAGGCTGTTGATTGCAGACAGGACGCCTCTGCGGGTGAAAGGCTTTTCTTCCTTGCTAACTTGAAAGGTGAAGGTATCAGATTTCAAGTCCCATAGAAGTCCAAGGCTGCGTTGGACAGGTAAAGTATCTGACCCCAGGTCCAAATCTCTTAGGTCATTGGAATGGTCTTCAGTAGGGAAGGCTTCCATAACCTCTTTGCTGTTTGAAGCAATCTTGTGGAGTCTCAAATTGGAACAGGCGAGCATGTCTTGGGCTCTTTTGAGGAGACTGATTGCAGAATCACTGGAAGGTAAAGATTTCAAACAGTCATCTACATAGAAGTCTTTTTCTACAAACTGTCTTGTATCGGACCCATATTCTCTTTCTCCTTCCTGAGCAGAACGCCTGAGTCCGTAAATAGCAACAGCAGGTGAGGGGCTGTTCCCGAAAATGTGTACTCTCATGCGGTACTCTATGACATCTTTTAAAGGGTCATTGTCTTTAAACCAGAAGAATCTGAGGAAGTTTCTATCCTTCTCTCTAACAAGGAAGCAGTGAAACATCTGTTGGATATCAGCAATCAGACCGACAGAATCCTTGCGGAAACGGAGGAGTACCCCTAGCAGTTTGTTATTTAGGTCAGGGCCAGTCAGGAGTACATCGTTTAAGGAGATGCCTTCATATTTAGCACTAGAGTCAAACACGACTCTGATCTGACCTGGTTTTTTGGGATGATATACTCCGAAAATTGGGAGGTGCCAGCATTCTTCATGAGCTTCAAGGGGTGGTGCAATCTCTGCATGATTGTTCTCAAATATTCTCTGCATGAAAGAAAAGAAGTGTTCTCTCATCTCCGGCCTTCTTTGGAAGTTACGTCTAAGAGAAGAGAAACGTTTAAGTACTTGTACCTTGTTGTTAGGTAGGCGTGGCCTTGGAGTTCTGAAGGGAAGAGGCGCAACCCAACTGTTAGTGCTGTCCTTCACGAAATCTTGTTCCATTATTTCCAAGAACAGCTTGTCTTCGATAGATAGTGCCACCTGATTGTCATCTTTTGTCCTTTGGAAGACAGTGCATCCTAAGTGGTCTTGGTCGCTGTCACTAGAGACATCTGTAAAGGAACAAGGTAGATGGGAAGCACACGGTAGCTCCTTTATGAGGAAGTTGTTGACACATGGTTGGAAAAGTGAGGGGCGTTCACTGGCTAGTGTGCTTGTAAACATATTATGAACTGACTCTGGCTTGTGCACACTCCCAAGGCAGACTTCTCCTATTAAGACCCATCCTAGATCCAGCCTTTGAGCATAAGGAGCGTTGCCAGGACCATTTATGTGCTGTCTCACTTTATGGACTCGTAGAATGTCTCTCCCGAGTAGCAATATTATCTTAGCCTGTGGGTCAAGTTCTGGGATCAGGTGGGCTATATGCTTTAGGTGTGCATGATGCATTGCGACATCTGGAGTAGGAATTTCAGATCTGTGATCAGGGATTTGATTGCACTCTATTAGAGTTGGCAAGGGCAAGCTGATCTCGCCGTTCATCGCTTCAACTTGGAAACCGGATGCTCTTCTCCCCGCCGTCTCCACAAATCCCGCACAAGTCCTTAGTGAGTATGGGAAGCTGGGGCTTTTAATGTTGAATATGTCAAAATAGGTTGAGGTGGCTAGAGACCTATTGCTCTGGTCATCTAGAATGGCATACATTTTGACTGCTTTGTCTCTTTGTCCTGTTGGGTAGACTCGGACTAGACATATTTTGGAACAGGATCTTCCACTTATGGATCCTTTGCAGATCTCAGTGCACTGTGGAGTGACCTCCAGGGTAGCGACAGCAGTGTTACCCTCCTCTCCACCATGCTGAACAGTATTGTAAGCGTGTTGCAAAGTCCATGGAGCTGGTCCAGGATGTAATGCTGTACTATGGTCTGTGCTATCACATTCTTTACACTTTTCACTAACCTTGCAGTCTTTGGCTAAATAAGTGGTTGAAGAACAGCACTTGTAGCAGATGTTATTTCCTCTAAGGAAGGCTTTACGCTCCTCGATGGGTTTTTCTCTAAAGCCCCTACATGTCAGGAGAGAATGTGGTTTTCGGTGTATAGGACACTGCTTACCAGGGTTTCTAACTTTGTTTGTTGCATGGTAGGAACCAGCAGACCTGTGGAGAGAGTCTGAAGGGAACAGTTCAGTCTTGTGAACCGCCACTGAAGCTCTACGTGAAGGAAGACCTGAAACAGAAGTACATGCCAGTGTAAAATCAAAACTAGGATCATTTCTTATCTTAGCCTGGTCACGTATGAAGTCTGCAAACACAGAAAATGGAGGAAATGAAACATTGTGTTTTTTCTTATAGTTAGAACCACATTTGACCCACTCATTTTGTAAGCCGGGGGTTAACTTTTGTACTATGAGGTTAACACCCCTGGCAGTGTCAAAGAATGTAAGTCCCGACAGATCACCTTCAGATTTGGCTACTTGTAGTTCCATTAATAAGTCACTAAGTTCCCTAAGTTTCTGGAAGCCTTTAGGAGCTATTCTAGGGAAATCTTCTATCCTTTTAAAGAAAGAGTTTTCTATTGCCTCTGCTGAACCATAACATTCGTCAAGTCTGTCCCAAACCATTTTTAGTCCGATATCTGGGTTTCTTATATTAATGGACTTGATTCTTTTTACATGCTCAGCAGATGCAGTCCCTAGCCACTTAGCTAAGAGGTCTATCTCTTCGCTGGGGGATAGTCCAATGTCTTTGATTGTGTTCTTAAAGGAAGAACGCCAGGCCCTATAACTCTCAGGGTGATCATCAAACTTCCCAAGTCCCTTGGCAACCAGCTCACGCCTTGTGAGGAACTTAACAATGTCCATGCTGGTTTGATCAGGAGGAGAGTAAGCTGGCAGTGTGTTGCGATAGTGAGAAAATGGTGTATAATCATACCTGTCAGTAGTCTCTCTTTTAGGTTGGACTGTATCATACCTTCTAGGCACGAAAAAGGATGTTTCTGGAACATTATGCGCAGGCTGGAACTCCTGATGAGAAGGCGGGTGGTCCCTACTTAGTTCATTTCCTGGATTGTCCTCTGGCCTGCGGGTTAGAGACTTATCCTGGACTTCCAGGGTTGCTGTGAGGCGAGTTCGATGAAATCCGTCGATGAGGTCTTGTTGAAGATCTTCTGTCGGCTGGAGAGTATCGATCATTCTGGAATGTCGATGGACATACTCTGAAGTGCGCTGCAGGGAATCTTGATGGATGAGATCTAGGTTGGCTGGACCGCTGCATCTTTCGTCGTCTGGGTAAAAGAGTGCTTCCAGGGCCTCTGCTTTGGCAATGGCTGCGGCAGCTTCCTTCTGCGCTGAGAGCTTCTCCAGTGCCGCTTGCTGACTTGCCTTTTCAGCTTCAAATGTTGCTTGACGTAGCTTTAGTTGCATCTCTTGCTCTGCAAAGGCAGCGCGTGCTTTTGCCGCCTCCTGTGTTCTCATATGCAGGTAGCTGCGTGATGGGATAGCGGCCTCTGAAGTCTGTATCTTATTTCCCACTCACCAGGTCGCAGCCGTTTCACTGTCCTGTCCTCGTTACCATGTGTACCCCTTGGGTGTATATGGACTTGGCAGGCAGATAAACACCCTCCTACTACTCAGTAAATTGAGACCAGGTAATGATCTGTAGCTTTAATGAGCCGAAGTAAGTTGGTGTGAAACTGTGAACCAGTAACATAAAGAATGCAATAAGTACATGAACTGCAAATATACATATCATAGAATAGCATACAACATGTCTGATACATATCATAGAACAGCATACAACATGTCTGCAAGGGTAGCTGACTAGGCCCTTACTTTACATCTGAACTGCTAACTAGCTGCCTACACAGAAATACACATAATGCATGTCTATAGCTAGTAATAATCACATAGGCATGAAAGAACAGCAAGAAATAATGCCTTACCGGCTATGCAGCCTATAGTAGAAGTTTAGATAATCTTGTACAGCAGAGCATGTGAAGAAAGATGGCAACTTCTAGAAGACTACTCCCCTTCTTGCAGATAAGTGAGGTCACAAAGGGGAGGAGTAACAAAAGAGGCTGAACATACACAGAGAACAATATGGAAGTGGTCAGAAGATGGCGCTAATTGACCATGTTTTAATACAGGACAAACCCTATATGAATTAATTAGCACACATTTATGAGAAGCTGTATGGAGACATGACAGCGTGCTAGTGGCGATCTAGCAGCGCATGTCCTCCGCTCTATAGGCTAAACCTAGCTGACAGAATCCCTTTAACTGAAGACTTATCCTCTGGATAAGTCATCAGTATCTGACTGGTGGGGGTCCAACATCCAGGACCAGCTGTGAGCACTGCGGCCTTCTCACAATTTACCAAGCACAGTAGCATACATTGTATAGCAGCTGTGCTTGGTACTGCAGCTTAGTCCCATTGACTTGAGCTGAAATTAGCCTATGTGACCGAAGAATATGACGTCACCAGCCTAGTGAAAGCTGCAAGAAGACCGTGGCGCTAACAGGAGCTTTCTGGTTAGGGTTGACAAACAGCTGATGTTTTGGACCCCATCGATCAGACACGGATGATCTACAGTGGGATGCGAAAGTTTGGGCAACCTTGTTAATAGTCATGATTTTTCTGTATAAATCGTTTATTGTTATGATAAAAAAATGGCAGTTAAATATATCATATAGGAGGCACACACAGTGATATTTGAGAAGTCAAATGAAGTTTATTGGATTTACAGAAAATGTGCTATAATTGTTTAAACAAAATTAGACAGGTGCATAAATTTAGGCACCACAAAAAAGAAATGAAATCAATATTTAGTACATCCTCCTTTTGCAGAAATTACAGCTTATAAACACTTCCTGTAGGTTCCAATGAGAGTCTGGATTCTGGTTGAAGGTATTTTGGACCATGCCTCTTTACAAAACATCTTTAGTTAATTTAGGTTTGATGGCTTCCGAGCATGGACAGCTCTCTTTAAGTCACACCACAGATTTTCAATTATATTCAGGTCTGGGGACTGAGATGGCCATTCCAGAACGTTGTACTTGTTCCTCTGCATAAATGCCTTAGTGGATTTTGAGCAGTGTTTAGGGTCGTTGTCTTGTTGAAAGATCCAGCCCCGGCGCAGCTTCAGCTTTGTCACTGATTCCTAGACATTGGTCTTCAGAATCTGCTGATACTGAGTGGAATCCATGCGTCCCTCAACTTTGACAAGATTCCCAGTCCCTGCACTGGCCACACAGCTCCACAGCATGAGGAACCACCACCATATTTTACTGTAGGTTGCAGGTGTTTTTCTTGGAATGCTGTGTTCTTTTTCCTCCATGCATAACGCCCCTTGTTATGGCCAAATAACTAAATTTTAGTTTCATCAGTCCACAGCACCTTATTCCAAAATGAAGCTGGCTTGTCCAAATGTGCTTTAGCCCACCTCAAGCGGCACTTTTTGTGCTGTGGGCAGAGAAAAGGCTTCCTCTGCATGACTCTCGAATACAGCATCTCCTTGTGTAAAGTGCGGCGAATGGTTGAACGATGCACAGTGACTCCATCTGCAGCAAGATGATGTTGTAGGTCTTTGGTGCTGGTCTGTGGGTTGACTGTTCTCACCATTCGTCGCTTCTGTCTATCTGAGATTTTTCTTGGTCTGCCACTTCGAGCCTTAACTTGAACTGAGCCTGTGGTCTTCCATTTCCTCAATATGTTCCTGACTGTGGAAACAGACAGCTGAAATCTCTGAGACCGCTTTCTGTATCCTTCCCCTAAACCATGATGGTGAACAATCTTTGAGAGTTGTTTTGAGACCCCCATGTTGCTACTCTTTAGAGAAAATTAAAAGAGGAGGGAAACTTACAATTGACCCCCTTAAATACTCTTTCTCATGATTGGATTCACCTGTGTATGTAGGTCAGGGGTCACTAAGCTTACCAAGCCAATTTGGGTTCCAATAATTAGTTCCAAAGGTTTTTGAATCAATAAAATGACAACAGTGCCCAAATTTATGCACCTGCCTAATGTTGTTTAAACAATTATAGCACACTTTCTGTAAATCCAATAAACTTCATTTCACTTCTCAAATATCACTGTGTGTGTCTCCTATATGATATATTTAACAGACCTTTTTTATCGTAACAATCAACGATTTATACAGGAAAATCATGACGATTAACAAGGTTGCCCAAACTTTTGCATCCCACTGTATCTAATCCAGAGGTATGGTGCCTAGTTTGTGCTCTCTTAGACACACCACAGCCTTTAAACTGTTAAGCAGGTTCTACTGGGTACTGGAATGCCATAAATGTATATGTAAACTGCTGTTTGGGTGCGCTGCTTGGTTCATTAGGGAAAGACCACACATAGTTACAGGCACCATGTTGCTATTTAACAGCCTCTGGGTACCAGTAAAACCATTTTCTGACAACCATATGTTTTTATTTTTCTCTTGATGAGTTGTGTAGAGGACTTTTTTTTTGCAAGATGAGTTGTCATATTCACTGGTTCTATTTTGGTGTACACATTTTTTTAACACTTTTTATTTCACTTGTTGGGAAGCAGGATATAGAAAAGGCCGCAATACTGCCATTGCTTTTTGGGTTTTGTAAATTTGGCATCCACCCTGCAGGCAAAATGACATTGCTCGGCTGGTCAGTATGGTAACAGACATACAAATTTTATATATATATTATATATTTTTTTTTTCCGTTTTACCACTTTCAGGCAAAGTTATTATTATTTATTTTTTATCATGTTTGTGCGTCTCCATTTTCTAAAACCCATATTTATTTTATCTTTCTGGCAATGATCTTGTGTGAGGGCTCAGTTTTTTGTGGGATAAGGTGATGATTTCATTGGTACTATTTTGGGGTAAACAACTTCTAGACGCTTAATGATATGCTTTATGTGAGGTGACCAAAAAATAGCATTTTGGCACTGTTTATATATATTTTTTATTTCTGGCTTTCACCTAAATTGATAGATAATGGACTATTTTTATAGAGCAGGTCATTACGGATGCGACAATAACAAATATATCTATTCTTTTTATTTTGTCTATTCTTTTTATACATCTATTCTCTTTATTTATTTTTTTAGTAACAATAAAAGCATTTTTGAAAAAGTCATGTTTTTGTGTTGCCATTTTCTGAGAGTTGAATTGTAGCTGGCCAGCTAAGACCTGTCCTAGGTTGCTAATGCTAATATTGCTTGTGTGTTTATATAGCTAGACCTGCCAATAACCTAATACAGTTCCTATGTTTGTGTGTTAAAGACAAAAGCAGAGTTATTTACAGTGGCTTCATGTTTGGATGTCACATAACTGTTATATATTGTGTTCACAGAAGCAGAAGAGATAGTATGCTTTTTAGTTTCATTATATAAATGTAAGGTAAGCTCAATGACACAGCAGACACAACAGAAAGCATAGAGTTAAACTGTTGTTGCTAAAAAGGAGTCTTGACCAATCCTAGCTAGCCTCACACAGCCCAGGAGTTTTGACCAATTACAGCCAGCCTCACACACAGCTTGTGTGGGAAATCCCCCTAGCATGAGCTGCTGGAATCATTATTCACCAGAGAGAGGAGCTGAACAGACACACACTCCACTAAGAGCTGTGTCTTATGGAAGCAGAGAGGCCAAAATAGGTATTTAAAACAGATATATAATGTTCCTACTGTTAATGTAGTGATAACAACTGAATACTGAACCAGTTATATGTGTTTTTACTTACAGTTCCACCAATTGCAAACTACAAAGTTCACATACAAATTCAAATTCCATATTCCAATCCAAATTGCATACAACCATATCAGATCATATTCAACTAATCTGCAAATAGTTACTGCTAACTGCATACTGCAAATTGCAACCAAATTTAGAAAGTAGAACTATTAGTTAGACCTCAGATATACCTCTCAGAGAGATCATAATGTGCTTAAATAACTTAAAGTGAGAGTACAGATACTGAAGAGAGAAATATATCCACCATTTTATGTTAAATGACAAGATTGAACAGTTGAACCACCATCTTATGCATACCGCCATTTTATGATACTTTATTCAACACATGTTTTGTACATGGACTATGTGCTGCGGAGGCGGCAGTGTTATATATGAAAAAAGTTGAAGTTAATAAAGAAGTTATTTCAAGCATTTGGTGTACTCATTAAACCTACTGTTTCCATAGAACGGCGCTAGAGGATTTACAGAGTAACAGACAGTCTAGTTAGACTAAAAGTCAGAGATATCAGAATTCTTCTAATGCCACAGAACAAAAGGCATTTTATAGTGCTGCGCCTGCCACAATATATTTAAAAAAAATTCTGCTGATTGTCATGTATGGGCAAGGTGATATATAAATAATTTCAAATAATTTTTTATTTTTATAAAACACTTTTTTTTACTCTTTATTTTTGTCCCTCTATGGGAGGGTCTGATCTATGTTTCAATGCAGTACAATACATTGGGTCTCATGGGCTTCTATATATGGAAGGCCCGAAAGCTTTTATTATGGGGACCCGATGGGGAGACAGACGGAACCCACTCCATCTGCAAGCACCTTAGATGTGGCAGTTAGCAATGACCACGGCATCTGAGGTAGTAATCTGCTTCCATGGAAATAATTAGCAATGCCAGTGGATACAGCCGGGTCCCGATACGGATTGGACATGCACAGCTTATGTGCCTACCCAATACGAGTGCCATACATGTATAGCGCTTTGCTGCACTGTACATAAATAACAGTGTTTTATCCTGATGACCCATCCTCAGGATAGGTTATCAGTATCTTATTGGTGGGGTTCCAACTACCAGGACCTCCATCAATCAGCTGCTTGTGTAGTACAAACCGGATTCCAAAAAAGTTGGGACACTAAACAAATTGTGAATAAAAACTGAATGCAATGATGTGGAGATGGCAAATGTCAATATTTTATTTGTAATAGAACGTAGATGACAGATCAAACGTTTAATCCGAGTAAATGTATCATTTTAAAGGAAAAATACGTTGATTCAAATTTTCACGGTGTCAACAAATCCCCAAAAAGTTGGGACAAGTAGCAATAAGAGGCTGGAAAAAGTAAATTTGAGCATAACGAAGAGCTGGAAGACCAATTAACACTAATTAGGTGAATTAGCAACATGATTGGGTATAAAAAGAGCTTCTCAGAGTGTCAGTGTCTCTCAGAAGCCAAGATGGGTAGAGAATCACCAATTCCCACAATGTTGCGCAGAAAGATAGTGGAGCAATATCAGAAAGGTGTTACCCAGCGAAAAATTGCAAAGACTTTGCATCTATCATCATCAACTGTGCATAACATCATCCGAAGATTCAGAGAATCTGGAACAATCTCTGTGCGTAAGGGTCAAGGCCGTAAAACCATACTGGATGCCCGTGATCTCCGGGCCCTTAAACGACACTGCACCACAAACAGGAATGCTACTGTAAAGGAAATCACAGAATGGGCTCAGGAATACTTCCAGAAACCATTGTCAGTGAACACAATCCACCGTGCCATCCGCCGTTGCCAGCTGAAACTCTACAGTGCAAAGAAGAAGCCATTTCTCAGCAAGATCCACAAGCTCAGGCGTTTTCACTGGGCCAGGGATCATTTAAAATGGAGTGTGGCAAAATGGAAGACTGTTCTGTGGTCAGACGAGTCACGATTCGAAGTTCTTTTTGAAAATCTGGGACACCATGTCATCCGGACCAAAGAGGACAAGGACAACCCAAGTTGTTATCAACGCTCGGTTCAGAAGCCTGCATCTTTGATGGTATGGGGTTGCATGAGTGCGTGTGGCATGGGCAGCTTGCATGTCTGGAAAGGCACCATCAATGCAGAAAAATATATTCAGGTTCTAGAACAACATATGCTCCCATCCAGACGTCATCTCTTTCAGGGAAGACCCTGCATTTTTCAACAAGATAATGCCAGACTACATTCTGCATCAATCACAACATCATGGCTGCGTAGAAGAAGGATCCGGGTACTGAAATGGCCAGTCTGCAGTCCAGATCTTTCACCTATAGAGAACATTTGGCGCATCATAAAGAGGAAGGTGCAACAAAGAAGGCCCAAGACGATTGAACAGTTAGAGGCCTGTATTAGACAAGAATGGGAGAGCATTCCTATTTCTAAACTTGAGAAACTGGTCTCCTCGGTTCCCAGATGTCTGTTGAGTGTAGTAAGAAGAAGGGGAGATGCCACACAGTGGTGAAAATGGCCTTGTCCCAACTTTTTTGGGATTTGTTGACACCATGAACTTCTGATTCAACATATTTTTCCCTTAAAATGGTACATTTTCTCAGTTTAAACTTTTGTTCCGTGATTTATGTTCTATCCTGAATAAAATATTAGAAGTTGGCACCTCCACATCATTGCATTCAGTATTTATTCACAATTTGTATAGTGTCCCAACTTTTTTGGAATCCGGTTTGTACAAGAAACACCCATAAACCACAATATAAGATAGGTAAGGCACAAGGCTAGACTCAAAGGTAATAAGTATAATAAGTGGAACAAACATAGAAACATGAAATGATACAGACCGCTGTAAAGGGGAGGGAGGATTTTTGAGATGGGGCTATTTAACAGCGCTCCTGAGACTATGTGAGTACGCCCCCTGGAAGAATCGGTCGGGCGAAACGTATGTCGGGGAGTTGCTGGAGGTCACATTACACAGCGGTCTGTATCATTTAATGTTTCTATGTTTGTTCCACTTATTATACCTATTACCTTTGAGTCTAGCCTTGTGCCTTACCGATCTTATATTGTGGTTTATACAGTTTGGTTGGTTATCCACCATGCACTAATATGATATGACCATTGGGCATGCCTGCTTTGTACGTTGGCTAGAAAACTTTTTACCTAGATATATAAATCATCCTGACTTTTAGGATTAGTGCACTGATGTATATGGGCCCCTCTGATTAGTGGACTTTTACAGGTGTTCTTTGATACGCATAGATCGCTGTATGCTTTTATGTGTGACTTGCCACATGCTGCCATATGTCTGTGATTGTATCATTATACTTTTTCTTATATGGAACTCAAGAAATATTATATTTATTTACATTTTTGCAGTGTGACTTTTTGGGTGTTTTCTGTTTTTATGGCCACACACATGGTTTAGAATCATTGGTGTGTTGCCTGTATTTCTACAGAGGTACTTATTTTGAGTATAGGTCCAATATGGACTACCATGCAAGAAATGCAACCTGGCTTTCCCAGGTGGAGGCGGTTTTTCCGATCCGATATGGCGGCGGGGGATGATCCTGGCCAGGGGAATTTGATGGAGTCAAAGGGAATATTACACATCAGCCACACAAGAGGACTAAAACATTGTGGCACTGAGCAACTCTCGAGAGGTACTTGGCTGGGGATTTAATACCTCGGGGGTTAAATGTTCAGATTCCCCACGTACGGATGGGATAATGGTGAGTGTTGTCAAAAATGACTAAACAAATAGTGTACTCCCTTTTCTCTATTTGTTCTCTCTGGCCAATTTGTTTTTATGTATTTTATTTCAATATATATTTATTTATTTTTTCTTAGGAGCGTTTATGCCCATTAAGTTAGCATTATCCTTACCTCTACTTATTTTTGTTTATTTGTGTTTCTTTATGCCTCTTCAAAAAAATATGTCCGCCTGATGGGAATAAGATGTGTACGCCTAGTAGAATGAGGATGAATAAGTGAAGAAATAGAGAAAAAAAAGTGGAAATAAAGAACCGAATAGAATAATAAACAATAAAGGAGAGAAATGAAAAGGAAAAAGAAATAAAGAAATATGGAATATTAATATACACCATTTAAACGCCCTGCCACTTAAAAAATCACAGGACTGCTGATGATAACTAGGGTGACTACATAGATAATCATGTTGAATGGAAGGAAAGACTATAAATTGTTGTGGGAGTATTGCTTGTGCAGCACCCCAGACCTGGGGTATCTGTAATCGTATGTTTATGTTTTTTATGTTTTGCTGTGTTAAAGTATGTACTGTACACCAGCATGACAAGGTATTGTTTGCAGGGGTAGGGTTAACCACCCTGTTCCTCCTCTTTTGGTAGGAGTGGACTGGTCTTACTTCCTGTTAGAAGGGTGAGTTCTAACTAGGACAGTGTGGAGGAAGGAAGCACAGTTAAGAGCTCTTATTACAAGGATCTTAAGGACCAGGATTTTGATCCAGTTCTCCTGTTAGACCACTACTCCAAAGAGAGTGCAAGAATATCCAAGGTATTTCTTTCCTGAAAAATGACAGTGTTTATAGTCAGCAGAGTGACCAGCTGCCACAGCTTTCCAGACCCTGCTACAGGTGGGGGACTATTGTTCAGACACCCATCGACTAAATCACATCTAGGCCATAATAACTGAAAGCCAGCATTACACAGTGCATACCTATATCCACAAGTGCCAGCTTACAGCTGTTAGCCAGAAGTAAAAAGAAAATCATCAGCAAGATAGCATACCAGAGGTGCCACACACCATACCTAATCATCTGGGGAAAGAAACTGCACCTTTTCCAAACTACTGCTGGATGTACTACAAGTTATCTTTTGCACTGAGTAAAGAGAGACTTTTGTTCTTTTTACTTCTCACATGAGTCTTTAAATCACCTTTCCACTACATTGATCCCCAGGGAGCAACAACCTGAGGGAATACACTGTAACACAACATCTCATCAGGGCCACTACCACTCCCATCCTCTGCATCAGCTAATCAGGGGCGCACTGCCCTTGAAGAGGCCACAGCACCCCCATGAGTGCCGCCACCTCCTCGCAGCTTAGCAAACAAAGCGCCGTCCATTGAATAGTAGCTGTTCTTAGTTTTGCAGCTCAGCCCCTAGGTCACATGGCTGATAAACGTAACATCACTGCCCTAGGAAGAGCTTCCCTAGAGGAAAGCCACAGTTAGCATTATTAGGATAACCAATCCTATATGCATGGTTGGCATAGACAGTAGAGGGCCACTGTGCAAAATAGTTTGTGAGCCCCTTGTGTGATTTATCAAGAGTGAGGGGCTCATCATGGTGCTCCTTGTTCATTACTATGACTCTAGTCAATCCTTCATCTAATAGATCAGTATCTATGCATCTTGAGCCAAAGGAACCTTGCCTATAGCCCTCTGTGCAACTGCTGCACCACTTGTATGCAGCTGACCGTACATTGCTATAGCATACGCTGATACCTTCCCCTCTGCTGAGCCTATTACTAGGTTAGCATCAATGTACTCTGCTCAGAGGTTTTAGGAGGTGTCAGCAAGGAATTAATAATTCATACAGTCATTAAAACCAATCATGAATTATGATATTAGATTGCCTTTACTGGAAATCTTTAACCAATTTACAACTGCAGAGTTTATGTCCCTTTATAACATGTCCAAATTTGTTTGCCATATTACCGCAGCAAGTATCGTCTCAACATACATCATTATGATGCTGTCAGTTCAGGTCATTAGATCCGTAATTGGGCCGGGACTTGCGGCTATAAAACGGACACACAGATGTGCCCATATTACAGTTGTGTAAAACTGACCTTTGACCAAGTCAAACTGGTTATCTCTTTCTTATGGTTCCTGCATGCTATTTAGTCTATGTTAAAAACTATGTCAGTCTAAGGGCTCATGAACACGACCATATGTATTTTGCGGTCCGTAAAAAAAAATATTACAGATGACGTCCGTGTGCATTCCATATTTTGCAGAAAGGAACAGCTGGCCCCTAATAGAACAGTAGTATCCTTGTTCGTAATGCGGACAATAATAGGACATGTTTTATTCTTATGCAGAACGGACATATGTAAACGGAATGCACACAAAGTAACTTCCGTTTTTTTATGCAGACCCATTGAAATGGATGGTTCCGCATACGGTCCGCAAAAAATAAAAACGGAACGGACACTTAAAGAAAATACGTTTGTGTGCATGAGCCCTAATAGCCATTGTCTTGGACATATAATTTTTGCTGTTGTGTCACATTTAGACACTTGCTTAGTTTTTTTTATGTCCATGAGGTGCAATAAAAAGATAAAAGGAAGGTGGCCTGGAAATAGGACCTAGACAGAGGTGTCCGAGTCTCAGCTTAAAACATGATAAAGCCTTGAAGATTCTCAGCAAATCAGTAACTATTTCAGCAACGTGGATTAATTAATTTTACTTTGACTGTAATGGCAATGGGTAAAGGCCACCCTTCTGAATAGACTATAATGGTTACATAGCCATTTTCTGGTCAGGTCATTAGTGGCAATGCTTGTTACGCTTGGACTGTTATATGTGAGGGTGACAAGGATGTCTTTGTACATTTGAGGAGCAACATTTCACTTCACGGATGAATTAAAGAAAACACTGGAAATCCCTTTTGGTTTTCAGAATGGTGTTGGACACTGTTTGTATACATCCCCTCCAGGAGTCGTAGCACTTTAGGTCAGAAATGAATGACTGAAACACTTTTGGCACTTTATCTTGACAGTTCACCAATCAAATATGATCTTTATAGGACTAAACGATACACTATAAGTATGCAGGATACCTCATCCATTGGTGACAGGCGCATCTAGGGTTCTATAAACTCTCCTACTCAGCGTATAGCTCAAAGCGGTCTGTGATCTGAAATATACATGTTGTCACATACTTAAGTCTATTAAGTAAAGTGTCCAAAGAATATCTTTACTGTTCTGCAACTCTCCCCTAGAAAAAGTCACGGGTATAACGTACAATATATACAGCTTATAAATAGATGCAGCAGAGCTGAATATGTCATTTGTTGTAGTTTATCGTTATAGCTAGAGAGGAGTGAAATTCGTTCACTCTTCGTTTGTTGGTAAAAGGTGAATTGCGTTATGGATTCCGTTACCACGGACCATAACTCAATTCTATGACGAAATGCATAACGGAATGCCTTTAGAAGTCTATGGGCTGCAAAATGGATCCGTCCCGTTTCTGTTATGCAGGGGAGGACTCAGGATCAGCCCATAGACGTCTATTATGACGGAATGAATAACGGTATGCCTCTGAAGGCACTCCGTTATGCATTCCGTCATAGCATTGCATTATAGTCCGTGGTAACGGAATCCATAACGCAATTCACCTTTTACCAACAAAGAAAGCGTGAACGAATTTCAAAATATGGTCAGGGGCAGGGGCGCACATAGCCTTTGTGAAACAAAGCCCTTATACAGTGACATCAATAGAAAAACAAAAAAGCTATAAATTTTCAGATTTTTGTTTAGGTGCCGATAGCGACTGTGAATTGATATGGACAATGAGCTGAACATACATTGTTTGATCATTTACCCTTTTTTAATCACAGTTTTTACTTAGGTATTGATTACCTTACTGTCATATTTGGCAAATATGGTGTCATTTTGTTTTACCTACAGAATACCTAACTGAAGTATGTATTAAATGTATAGTATGTTGGTTTAGCATATTCTTATATCAATTTTGATGTATGAATTGAACATGTATCGCATGCTATCTCTTTTGTTTATCTATGAAGTTGCTGTGACATATTTATTACTATGTACTTTAATAGTTTGTATGCATCAGTATTAGGGCTCATTCGTGGGGCAGGCGCATGGGGATCGCAGACCCATTCATTTGAATGGGTCCGCGATCCTTCCGTTCCGCAAAAAGATAGAGCAAGTTCTATCTTTTTGCAATGCGGAAGCACGGAACGGAACCCCAGAAAGCACTCCGTAGTGTTCCATTCCATTCTTCTGTTCCGCATCTCCGGATTTGCGGACCCATTGATGCAGAATGGCCACGGAACGGTGCCCGTGTGTTGCGAATGCGCAAAACGGCAAAGGGCATCACACGTTCATGTGAACGAGCCCTGAATTGTGTGGTTTAGGTTTTACATATCTTCTAGGGGTTGTTTATGCAATTTTCATAATTATTAGCTTCAGTATCTATTTTACCATAAACATTATAATATAGTAATTAGAAATTAAGTAGATTTTTGTATACTTTTGTAAGAAATATATGTATGTTAATATTTCATCTCCCTAGTGTATTTATCTCTCAGGTGTCAGTCCACTTTCACTTGGCACTTCATGTCTTTGCCCTTGCAATTTAGCATAGTATAGTAGAGCAAGGGAAAAGAAAGAGAGCTCAGAGTACCAAGGAAGTAATAATGAATAAATATTTTTATTGTATCAAAAACATAATTAAAAACACACATACAAATGATACCATGGACAGGGTAGAGGGAGCGGGGGAAAGGAAAATGCGCCACCCTGGATGAACACACAGGTCACACTATATATAGTACAAAATTGGTAAGGTCATGAGAGAGATATACAGGGTACAATGACCAACTCATGGACCAGATGTAACAAAAGATATATGAAAATAGATGTAAGGCAAGTGAAAGGTCAGTGAGACAACCGGCTACAGCTGTAGTGCATAGTATGCTGACCAAAGAAGTAGTACAGGGCGTGCTGGCGGGACGCCGGCTGCGAGGTTGCCGGATGTGTCAGTGCTCGACTTGCGCGCGCCAATCAGCTGATACACCTGGGGACGAGTAAGTGCTGCTTTCTCATTGGTTTGAGAAGACTTTCAATATTTGGTTCACAGTGATGGCGCTACCCCAACGCGCGTTTCGGCGTGCCTTCGTCAGGGGGTAGCCATCCTGGTTTCTTTGTCCACACTTGGTCCACCTTAGGTAAGTTTTAGGTCATAGTCTCCCTCCTGCGGCTATCTGCTGCCGATGCTGAGATTTCTCACTGGGCTCATCTCACTGCTTTGCTGATCCTATACAATTCCTGTACTACTTCTTTGGTCAGCATACTATGCACTACAGCTGTAGCCGGTTGTCTCACTGACCTTTCACTTGCCTTACATCTATTTTCATATATCTTTTGTTACATCTGGTCCATGAGTTGGTCATTGTACCTCGTATATCTTTCTCATGACCTTACTAATTTTGTACTATATATAGTGTGACCTGTGTGTTCATCCAGGGTGGCGCTGTTTACTTTCCCCCGCTCTCTCTACCCTGTCCATGGTATCATTTGTATGTGTGTTTTTAATTATGCTTTTGATACAATAAAAATATTTATTCATTATTACTTCTTTGGTACTCTGAGCTCTTTTTCTTTTCCCTTGTTATTATACTCGGAGCTTGTACCGAGTCACTTCCTTTACGGGTACCTCATTGCAGTTATATTGTGTAGGCATTGTCCTCTATTTGCCTGTGAGATGCCCGGGGTCTTCTCCTTTTTCTTCTGACTAGTATAGTAGAGCATTTCACATACAAATGTAGTTGCTTAATGCAAGTTTATTTTTATCATGCACCAGACATATCTTGTGCATGCGCCTGAGCTGCATTGCACGTATGCTTCAAATCATTCAATCCTGACTGAATATCCTTAGTTTCTGGTCACATGTAGTGAGCATGTTCCCGCTTGCACACGTTTCAGGTGCATTCACCTAAAAGTACTCTGAACATTCTTGGCATCAATACTGAGCAATGTCCTACCGTCCTTATGTCAGACTGACTTCCCATTCTGTAATTTTACCGCACAGAGGGGCTGGTCATGGTATCTTTCTTAACATGTAAGTATATAGTGATTCTGCTTTTGGTCACTGGGTATTTAAATGTGGTTGTGTCTTATATCTGGTATTGCCCCCAGATGAAGCATCCAGCAAAATGTACGTTGGGGTCACCTTTTTTATCTGTATTAATGGTGAGCACATTTTCTGACATTTATTTTGGTTCTAATTCTATTGATTCAGCCATCAGATTAGAGTTGTACCAAATAACGCAGTCTAAATCGAAAGTGACCTCATTACTCCGAAAAGTTGTGTATGACTTTCTCCTAGGACTCTATCCAACCCCGTTCAAGCTCTTTGATGCCAAGACAGTATTAGTAATGTACATCTATTTGGTTACGGGTAAACGGATGGTAGCTGATAGTCAGGCCCGTCGCTACCCAACAGGCAAAACAAGCAATTGTTTGGGGCCCGGGGCCAAGCAGAGCTGAGTAACTCAGAAGATCCGATGGTATATTCTAACCCCCAGGCGTTCCCATGGTGACGGGGACGCTTGCCTGCGGGTTAGAATATACCATCGGATCTGAGTTTTACGAGCTCAGTGAGATCGTAAAAACTCAAATCCGATGGTATATTCTAACCCCCAGGCATTCCCATGGTGACAGGGACGCTTGCCTGGGGGTTAGAATATATAGGGCCACGCCGCTCACAGCAGTATATTTATAAACTAATCAGTAACTACTTTAACTTTAATCATTGCTCATTGCTGAGCTCTTTACTTGGATTATTTGGATATCTTACTTTGTCTTAGCTCCAGTAATAGCAGGCAGTGCAGGGTGCGGCGCTCACTCACTGACTGACGTCACGCGCCTGCTCCTCCCACTAGGCGGCGCAGGCGCGTGACGTCAGTGAGTGAGCGCCACCTGCACTGCCTGCTGTTACCGGAGCTAAGACAAAGTAAAATATCCAAATAATCTGAGGAAAGAGCTCAGCAATGAGCAATGATTAAAGTTAAAGTAGTTACTGATTAGTTTATAAATATACTGCTGTGAGCATCGGGGAGATCTGTTTAGGGGGGAGATCTGTGGATGGCACTGTTTAGGGGAGGGGGGATCTGTGGATGGCACTGTTTAGGGGAGGGGGGATCTGTGTATGCACTGTTTAGGGGGGATCTGTGGATGGCACTGTTTAGGGGAGGGGGGATCTGTGGATGGCACTGTTTAGGGGGGGGATCTGTGGATGGCACTGTTTAGGGGGGAGATCTGTGGATGGCACTGTTTAGGGGGGGGGGGATCTGTGGATGGCACTGTTTAGGGGGGAGATCTGTGGATGGCACTGTTTAGGGGAGGGGGATCTGTGGATGGCACTGTTTAGGGGAGGGGGATCTGTGGATGGCACTGTTTAGGGGAGGGGGATCTGTGGATGGCACTGTTTAGGGGAGGGGGATCTGTGGATGGCACTGTTCAAATTTCATACACATTAAATGCAACAGCAGTATTTGCACTGTAAACCTCCTTTTTTTATTTATATAAAGTGTGGGTGAACTAAACTGTATGGCTATACTGTGGTTCCTGTAGGCTTTGCGTGCGTAAGAGGTGTGGAGGGGGGGGGGGCCTCCATGTCTATTTTGTTTGGGGCCCCCAAATTCCTTCAAACGGCCCTGCTGATAGTAACAAACAGTCTGCTTAAATATACACTGCACTGTCAAATTTATGCTTTTTAAAATTATGAAATGGTCCAAAATGATCCCTTCTGGGGGGCAGATGCCTGCCGATGTTACACACACAGTGGTATCAGAAGAAGCAATGACTTTTTAACAAGCGGTCCAAAAATGTTCCATTTTTGGGGGCAGATGCCCGCAGTTTCAGGTTTGTTACACTGTCCAGGGTGGGGCTCTTGGCAGTACAGTACAGAACATGATGGCTAAGGAAGGAGATATGTGGCTGTGTAGGGGTAGTAGCATCAGCAACAGCAGAAAGACAAGATAAACGGGCAGACAGTGGCATCTTTGGCCGAGTGATAAATAGACAGTCCCCACTGTAAGCAAATGTGTGTGAAAATCTTCATGATTTTCAAAAATGTAATGTTTTCCACATCTGTGGGGGAAATGGCACGGTGTTTCACCTTACATTACCCTGTCCTTTGGCACTATGGGGCACATTTATTAACAGTGGCGTTTTATTTGCTGGTCTTAAGGCCCTGAGCTGGCAGTGGATCAGCTGGAGTTATGAAGAGGCTCCGGCTTCTTCATAACTTCGGCAGATCCACCGCCACTTCTAAATGTAAGACAGCTTCCTAGCTGTCTTACATTTAGACCATTTTCTATGCCTCAAACAGGCGTAGAAAATGATGAATAAAATGCCGGGTTGTCCACTTCCCTGCAAAGCCCTCTTTTTTTTAGACCTAGCATGAGAGGGGAGAAGTGGCAGATTGAGGAGCAAAGGCCCTTTGTGCTGCAGTCTGCGCCAGAAGTAATTCCAGAATGCCGGAGATGTAAAACTAGCCTTAGTTTGAAGTGGAAGCAATATACCAAGCAAACTATAAAGAAACAGGATGTATTTAATTTCAATAAAAATAAAAAAGTCATTTGGACAGAGTCAAGTAAAAGAGCTGTATACTGTAACGCATACAAATATGTCAGGAACACTATGAGCAACAGGATTTATTTAAATAAACTTAAATGAAAATGGTCTTAAAATAAATTGTTACTTGGAGAGAGTCAAGCATAATTGCTGCTAAGGCTACTTTCACACTAGCGTTTTGAATTCCGTTTGTGAGATCCGTTATAACAGTACATCAGGCACAATATGAGCAACATGATTAATTTAATTAAAATTGAAAGCAGGCGCAGACCTTTCCATTAGGCGTCACGTTTTGGCTCAGGATGCGTCCCGGGTGCATTGCGGCAAACCCGCGCGAGTAGGTACCCAATTGCAGTCAGTTTTGACTGACTTGTTCAGTTTTTATCGCGCGGGTGCAATGCGTTTTGCACGCGCGTGATAAAAAACTGAATGTGGTACCCAGACGCGAACTTCTTCACTGAAGTTCAGGTTTGGGTTCGGTGTTGTGTAGATGTAATTATTTTCCCTTATAACATGGTTATAAGGGGAAATAATAGCATTCTTTAACACAGAATACTTAGTACAAGGTCAATTGAGGGTTAAAAAAATAAAAAAATTAACTCGCCTCCTCTAATTGATCGCGTAGCTGCCAGTCTCCTGTTCTTTCTTCAGGACCTGTGGTGATGTCACTGAGCTCATCACATGGTCCAATCACATGGTCCATCAACACGGTGATGGACCATGTGATGTAACGTCACCACAGGTCCTTTAGCCGGCAGCTCATGATTAAAGAAGAGATCGGCCACTACGCGATCAAGAGGAGGTGAGTTAATTTCTATTTATTTTTTTAACCCTTAATTTCCTTTCTACTAAGCATTCTGTATTAAAGAATGCTATTATTTTCCCGTATAACCATGTTATAAGGGAAAATAATACAGTAAATAGACTGTCATCTTAGCAACCATGCGTGAAAATCGCACCGCATCTGCACTTGCTTGCGGATGCTTGCGATTTTCACGCAGCCCCATTCACTTCTATGGGGCCTGCGTTGCGTGATAAATGCACAATATAGAGCATGCTGCGATTTTCACGCAACGCACAAGTGATGCATGAAAATCACTGCTCATGTGCACAGCCCCATAGAAGTGAATGGGTCCGGATTCAGTGCGGGTGCAATGCGTTCACCTAACGCATTGCACCCGCATGGAAATCTCGCCCGTGTGAACCCAGCCTTACACCTTATCTCTGTGTAGCCTCCACTGCTGGTTTTGGCTCCAAATCACTGATCAAACACTGGCTGTGGGAAAGTGTACTAAACTGAAACAAGCATACAATACTCGCCTATTCCTGTTGTAATTGATGCCTTGGAGCTTCTCTGGTCCCCTCCTACAGATCCTCCAGCACTATACAGGCTATGGATTCGATAATAGACTATGAGGACTAAATTCCACCTCCTTTCCCCCAAACTTCCGGTTTTCTGATATCATACTGGTGCACAGAGAAGATGGAGACAGGAAGAAAAAGGGCTTTTTGTCTGCAAGATTTCAGCAACGCTGCTATTTTTATGCCATCAGAGAGCTAGGGTATATTTACACATCACAGTCATACTGTGTTTTCTTGCCAAAATTTTTCTGAAATTATGGCAAAACTACAGTGTTTTCCCACATTTTTTTTTTTAGAAACCTAACCACACAGGAGTGGTATATAATACATGTATAATATCACTGCAGCGGTGTTTGCGTGTAAACCACCCTGACTTATTTTATCTTACACTGGGATGTCTAAATTCCTGGTGACACCATGTGGCTATTTTGAAACTACATGTATAATACTTTATATTTTTTATTTACCAATTTTTGGTTCCGGTCAGATTTGTACAGAAACCTTCTGTGTGCCGCAGTTTGAAATCAGGGGAATTTGAAGATACAGAAGAGACCTATGTACTTTTCCATACATTTTACAGAGATTCACAGGAACACATATTAGATATGCAATATCTACACACCAGTGGCATGGGCAGGCAGACCACATGACTACAATGGGGTCCAGCTTTGACTTGTTTCTCCTGTTCCTTTTCTGGCAGCCGCCACTAGAGTCAGCTCTATGCAAAGAAATTAGTTACGGCATCCATTGATATCAACGGTAACTATACATTCCTATGCTATGACCTCCCCTAAGTACAGGCAACCGGTTATAATGCACAGTTTGAAAGGAAGCAGGTGGTTTATCGATGTAGTTACACCAGACATCCCAACTTTGGAAACTAACAAAGAGGGACACATTGTGTAGCACACAAAGCGAGCCGCAGCAAATGTTTTCCGCACTAGGCCCCACCTATAACTCCGCCCAAAACATAACTATACACCTAATCCCAGCCAGTCCCCTTAATGCCCCCACATAGTAATTATTCCCCCTTCATGCCACCGCACAGTAATATGCCCACATTGTGCCCCTCACAAATATTAAAAAAAATAAACACCACATACTTACCTTGTTCCTAGCAGCAGTACATCTAGTCAGTGAAGGAGGCGGAGCCGAGGCTGACTGCTGTCCCCGCCCCCCGCACAGACCAGAGGTGTGGAGAGCGGCAGGGATGATGAAGCAGGGAGCCGATACCAGCTCTCTGCTTCATTATAATACAGGCAACTGTCTCTGCTTCCTATGGACGGAGAGACAGCTGCCAGAAAGTGGGACATACCTCAGCCACTGAAATCCCGCCGGATCTGGGACGGTTGGGAGGTATGGTTACACTAGTTGTCTAGTATGAATACATTGCAAAATATGGCATTCAGAATGAATGGCATATTTATAAAGCACCTGTTCCACCTTTTAGGCCATAGAAGTTAAATAAAGTGGGTCAGGTGGAGCAATTTTTTTAAATTTAGATTTCTTCCACTTTATAAAAAAAATCATATGTTTGTCAGAAACCTGATGAATTGCGCTTTTTTGCACATTTCTTGTTGCTTCTTACATAAGGAAACTGGGTGGAGCAGGGAGCCATACTAAGCTTTGTCATGCGGCCTTATGAGATGTTTTCTCCATTGCTACACCTAAGAATTTTTACTTGACCATTCTTGCAGTTGTCCTGGATCCAGCAGTATAGTCATGAAGCGGCTGTCATGCTGTCCTGGTGCAACTGCCGCATATGTCCCAATCTCAACTTCATCTGTGTCCTCAGAATACAGATACAATTGAATACAATGGTAAAGCAGGAAGCAATCAGCTACTCGCTCCATCATTTAACCTGTAACCCCTGGCATCAGTCTTTTGGCACAGGCAAGTATAATGCAGACATTATTGCACCTGCTGTAACAGTTAGAGCAGCCCTGCACTGCTCCATTTCTTCTTGAAAACTGGGGTATATGATGAATTGCGTTATGGATTCCGTTACCACGGACCATAATGGAATGAGACTGCTGCATAACAGAAAGTGGACGGATCCGTTATGCTGGCCATTGACTTCTATTATGACAGAATTTCTCTAAAGGCATTCAGATATGGAATTGCGTTATGGTCTGTGGTAACGGAATCCATAACACAATTAAGCATATACCCAAACTTCAAAACTTGAAGTTTGCTCATCCCTAGTGAGCAGTGATTTTGAAGGTACCAAGGGGACATCACAAGTGTGAGGAGCACTTATAGGGGCTTAACATTGTGTGGAGAGGCACTAAGGGGACATCCTGCTGTGAGGCAGCTCATCATTAGTCCTTCTCAAACACAAAGGGGTATGGGCAGGATTGGATGGGGTTAGAAATATGGTCATTAGAGTTGCCCCTCTTTTCATACAAAGTCGAGAGGTGTGATTTATAGAAAAATATTAAAAATGAAAACTTGTTGAAAATAAAAACACTAATCTAACAGAGAAATGTAATATTTAATTGTGGAAAAAAAACCTTTAAGGTGTAGGGTGACATTATATAAGGATGAGGGTGAATTGTTTAGCAATCCCACTGGGGTGACGCCAATTCCAGCTTGCTCTTCAGGGTGGGCACAGCTCTTCATACCTTCCCTTCTCCAGCAGTCCAGACCTGTTGATCCTCCCATGCTCTTGTGGCCGGCCCGGCTGCCAGAGCCATCAGCCAGTTCTTTTAGCAGGCCACAGCCTGCTTCTTGCCAGCAAAGCCTCTCCTTTGCCTGTAGGGCGTGCGCACATACTATTTCCCCCCAGCCAATGGCTGGCCATCTGTGGGTGCGCAAGAAACCTTCCCTTATGGGAGGGTGCCTGAACAATAGCTTGTCTAACTTGTTAGTTCTCCGCAAAAGGTGTGCTGTATTGACCTGTCCACGACTACGATTTTGCCTGACCCCTCGGGCACTGGTTTCTCTGACTCCCATGGAGGGAGCAGCCAAATGGCTCCGCTGCAGCTAAGTCCAGATCTCTGTAAAGAGTGAATAACAGGGGACTTACAGGATAACACCCTTAGGCCCCTTTCACACGGGAGAGATTTCCGCGCGGGTGCAATGCGTAAGGTGAATGCATTGCACCCGCACACATTCATTTCTATGGGGCTGTGCACATGAGCGGTGATTTTCACACATCACTTGTGCGTTGCGTGAAAATCGCAGCATGCTCCTCTTTGTGCGTTTTCCACGCAACGCAGGCCCCAAAGAAGTAAATGGCGCTGCGTGAAAATTAAAAAGCGTGCGGAAGCGGTGCGATTTTCACGCACGATTGCTAGGAGACGATCAGATTGGGACCCGATCATTATTATTTTCCCTTATAACCACGTTATAAGGGAAAATAATAGCATTCTTAATACAGAATGCATAGTACAATAGGGCTGAGGGGTTAAAAAAATAATAACTCACCTTAATCCACTTGATCGCGCAGCCGGCATCTCTTCTGTCTTCATCTTTGCTGTGCACAGGAAAAGGACCTGTGGTGACGTCACTGCGGTCATCACATGATCGATCACTATGGTGATGGATCATGTGATGAGCGCAGTGATGTCATCAAAGGTCCTATTCCTCAAAGAAGAAGACAGAAGAGAAGCCGGGCTGTGCGATCAAGTGGATTAAGGAGAGTTAACCACCTCAGCCCCCCTAGCTGAAACACCCTTAATGACCAGGCCACTTTTTACACTTCTGCACTACACTACTTTCACCATTTATTGCTCGGTCATGCAACTTACCACCCAAATTAATTTTGCCTCCTTTTCTTCTCACTAATAGAGCTTTCATTTGGTGGTATTTCATTGCTGCTGACATTTTTACTTTTTTTGTTATTAATTGAAATTTAACTAAATTTTTGCCCAAAAATGACATTTTTCACTTTCAGTTGTAAACTTTTTTTAAAAAAAAACTACATCCATATATAAATTTTTCGCTAAATTTATTGTTCTACAGGTCTTTGATAAAAAAAAAATGTTTGGGTAAAAAAAAAAAATGGTTTGGGTAAAAGTTATAGCATTTACAAACTATGGTACAAAAATGTGAATTTTCGCTTTTTGAAGCAGCTCTGACTTTCTGAGCACCTGTCATGTTTCCTGAGGTTCTACAATGCCCAGACAGTAGAAAAACCCCACAAATGACCCCATTTCGGAAAGTCTTACAAAGTCTCATATTCCACTAACTTGTGACAAAAAAATAAAAACTTCCATGAACTCACTATGCCCATCATGAAATTCCTTGGGGTGTCTTCTTTCCAAAATGGGGTCACTTGTGGGGTAGTTATACTGCCCTGGCATTTTAGGGGCCCAAATGCGTGCGAAGTAGTTTGCAATCAAAATCTGTAAAAAATGGCCTGTGAAATCCGAAAGGTGCTCTTTGGAATGTGGGCCCCTTTGCCCACCTAGGCGGCAAAAAAGTGTCACACATGTGGTATCCCCGTACTCAGGAGAAGTTGGGGAATGTGTTTTGGGGTGTCATTTTACATATACCCATGCTGGGTGAGATAAATATCTCGGCAAAAGACAACTTTTCCCATTTTTTTATACAAAGGTGGCATTTGACCAAGATTTTTTTATTTTTATTTTTTTTCACAAAGTCTCACTTTCCGCTAACTTGGGACAAAAATTTCAATCTTTCATGGACTCAATATGCCCCTCAGCGAATACCTTGGGGTGTCTCCTTTCCAAAATGGGGTCATTTGTGGGGTGTTTGTACTGCCCTGGCATTTGAGGGTCTACACAATCATCACATGTATGGCCAGCATTAGGAGTTTCTGCTATTCTCCTTATATTGAGCATACAGGTAATGAGATTTTTTTTTTCCATTCAGTCTCTGGGCTGAAAGAAAAAAAATGAACGGCACAGATTTCTTCATTCACAGATCAATGTGGATGAAAAAATCTCTGCCAAAAGAAAAAAAAGGAGGGGAAAGGCGTCTGCCAGGACATAGGAGCTCCGCCCAACATCCATACCCACTTAGCTCGTATGCCCTGGAAAACCCGATTTCTCCATTCACATCAATCGATGTGGATGAATAAATCATTGCCGGGATTTTTTTTAATTTTATTATTATATACAAAGTGTTTGCCAAAGCATATGAACACCGCCGCCTCCTCAGCTCATATGCCTCGGCAAACGTATCTTTTACTGCAGAGGAGAAATCTCGTCTTGCAGCGCCGCATACACCGACTTTTGTGTAATCTGACAGCAGCGCAATGCTTCTGTCAGAATGCACATCAGTGCTGCAGCTAGTCGATCGGTTGGTCCACCTGGAAGGTAAAAAAACAAAACAAAAAAGAAAAAAACAGGCCGCAACGCAATAAATTTTATTAACTTTATAATAACCTTTGAACAGAACATATAAACTTTATTTAACTTTTGGAACTGAACGTTAACTTTTTTGCTTACTGGTGTTTTTTTTTTTTTTTACCTTTATAGGACAAACCTCTCCTTCCCCATGGGACAATGTGCAAAGCGCAAATCGCCCAAAGATGTGGCGAAGTGCATTATGCACTTTGTCCCAGGTGAAAGGAGAGGTTTGCAGCAGCTGTGTGTGAATGGGCCCCAATAGCCCTGTGTACCTGTCCTGTGAGATGTGATCCCTATGCTAAGTGTACCTGTGTGTGGTACTTCCAGAAACACTCCCCTAAGCATAGGGCAGGGCGGGCAGGGCAGTCAGGACAGAAATAGCGGGTGTCACGCCTTATTCCACTCCTGCTACAGACATCTTTTTCGGGGTGACGGTTGGGTTGAGGTTCCAGCAACGACATTGGGGAAATGTCGCTCGTGTAGACGGCTAACTACACTGGTGGATGGGGCCACGGAACCTCCTGGATACAGGAGGTTCTCGATGATCTCTTCCTGAAATTTGAGGAAGGATCCTGTTCTCCCAGCCTTACTGTAGAGAACAAAACTATTATATGCAGCCAATTGAATCAAATATACAGACACCTTCTTATACCAGCGTCTGGTGCGTCGGGAAACTAAATACGGAGCCAGCATCTGGTCATTGAAGTCCACCCCTCCCATGTGAAGGTTAGAGTCGTGGACTGAGAGGGGCTTTTCAATGACACTGGTTGCTCGGCTCAATTTGGATTGTCGTGTCTGCGTGAATGGAGGAGAGCATGTAAACGTCACGCTTGTCTCTCCATTTCACCACGAGCAGTTCTTGGTTACACAAGGCAGCCCTCTCCCCCCTTGCAAGACGGGTGGTAACGAGCCGTTGGGGGAAGCCCGCACGACTAGTTCGCGCGGTGCCACAGCAGCCAATCTGTTCTAGGAACAAATGCCTGAAGAGGGCCACACTTGTGTAGCAATTGTCCACATAAAGATGGTAACCCTTGCCAAATAAGGGTGACTCCAAGTCCCAGACTGTCTTCCCACTGCTCCCCAGGTAGTCAGGGCAACCGACCGGCTCCAGGGTCTGATCTTATCCCTCATAGATCCGAAATTAGTGGGTATAGCCTGTGGCCCTTTCACAGAGCTTATACAATTTGACCCCATACCGGGCGCGCTTGCTTGGGATGTATTGTTTGAAGCCAAGGCGCCCGGTAAAATGTATTAGGGACTCGTCTACGCAGATGTTTTGCTCAGGGGTATACAAATCTGCAAATTTCTGGTTGAAGTGGTCTATGAGGGGCCGAATTTTGTGGAGCCGGTCAAAAGCTGGGTGGCCTCTGGGATGGGAGGTGGTGTTGTCACTAAAGTGCAGGAAACGCAGGATGGTCTCAAATCGTGTCCTGGACATAGCAGCAGAGAACATGGGCATGTGATGAATTGGGTTCGTGGACCAATATGACCGCAATTCATGCTTTTTGGTTAGACCCATGTTGAGAAGAAGGCCCAGAAAAATTTAAATTTCGGAAACTTGGACTGGTTTCCACCGGAAAGGCTGGGCATAAAAGCTTCCCGGGTTGGCGGATATAAATTGAGTGGCATACCGATTTGTTTCTGCCACAACTAAGTCCAAGAGCTCCGCAGTCAAGAACAGCTCAAAAAATCCCAGGGCCGAACCGATCTGAGCTGTCTCAACCCGAACGCCAGACTGGGCGGTGAAAGGGGATACTACAGGTGCGGCTGAAGTTGGGGACTGCCAATCAGGGTTTGCCAGCACCTCAGGGATTCTAGGGGCTCTACGGGCCTGTCGGTGTGGTGGCTGCGACGGGGTAACTACTGCACGTGCCACCATACCAGCTTCAACTGCCCTTCTGGTGCTCGCCACTTCACCATGTTGTACGGCAGTGCTGGTACTAGGTCCAGGATGGGCTGCGCTGCTGGTGTATGCCTCACCACGTAATCCGACAGCGCCAGCCCCACTTTGCTGCCCTTGAAGCGGATCCTGCGCAACCTGTGGTCTAGCGACACGGGGCCGGGTACGCCTGGTGCTATCAGGGACCTCAACCTCCTCGTCCGAACTTTGAGTCAGACTGCCACTGCTTTCTACAGGTTCATATTCTGACCCGCTAGATTCATCAGGTGAGGGTTCCCATTCATCATCCGACTGGGTCAGAAGCCTGTAGGCCTCTTCAGAAGAATACCCCCTGTTTCACATTTGGGCTACTAAATTTAGGGGTATTCCCTGAGACTACCCAAGAAAAAAAGCAAGCCTGTCTTACAAATGGGAGGCTAGCGAAGTACCGGAGGCCGCCGCGGGGCGGGCGTGGGTGAACGCACGTGTGGGCGACCGATCAGGCCTGATCGGGCAAACACTGCGTTTTGGGTGGAGGTGACACTAATACTATTATAGATCTGACTGTGATCAGTTTTGATCACTTACAGATACTATAAAAGTACAAAAGCTGATTAGCGATACGCTAATCAGCGAATAAGTGACTGCGGTGCGGTGGGCGCTAAACAATCGCTAAACTACCTAACCAAGGGGCCTAAACTATCCTAAAACCTATCAGTCAATACCAGTGGAAAAAGTGACAGTTTACACTGATCACTTTTTTCCCTTTCACTAGTGATTGACAGGGGCAAGAAGGGGTGATCAAGGGGTTAATTGGGGTGCTGGGGGGGTGATCTGGGGCTAAGGTGTAGTGTTTGGTGCTACTCACTGTGATGCCTGCTCCTCTGCTGAGACCAACCGACGAAAAGGACCAGCAGAGGAGCAGGGAAGCCATTTAACACATTATATTTACAAATATAATGTGTTAACTGGCTTCTGAATGGAGATTTTAAAAATCGCCAGCCTGCCAGCAACGATCATTGGCTGGCAGGCTGGTGACGAAATAGTGCTTGAACTTTTGCCGGCCGGCGGGCCGGCTCAGACCGAAATCTCGCGTCTCGCGAGATGACGCACGGATGCGTCCAGGAGGAATGAATCGACCGCCTCCAGGACGCATCCGTGCGTTAGGCGGTCCAGAGGAGGTTAAATTAAAAAAAATGTAACCCCTCCAGCCCTATCGTACTATGCATTCTGTATTAAGAATGCTATTATTTTCCCTTATAACCATGTTATAAGGGAAAATAATAAAATCTACACAACACCTAACCCAAACCCGAACTTCTGTGAAGAAGTCCGGGTTCGGGTCTGGGTACCAAACATGCAGAGTTTTCTCATGCATGTGCAAAACACATTACAAGGTTTTGCACTCGCGTGGAAAAATCTAACATTTTCCAGCAACGCATCCGGACCTTATCCGGGCCAAAAACATGACGCCCGTGTGAAAGAGGCCTTAGTGTTGGCTCAAAGTCAAATCTTTTGGTTAGCACAATGGGGGGCATTTATCAAGCCCTATATGTCATAATTGTTCTGTGCACCATAATGTGCGACTTTTTGAGCTTCGTGGCACATTCCCGAAGGGCCGAGAAAAAGGGGTGTGGCTTTGCACCACCCAGCATATTTACTATAACTTTCGCCAGAAAGTGGCGGAACTTATAGCTGAAGTCTACGCTAGCCTGTAGCTGGCGTAGACTTCACTTTCTGGCGCACAGTAGGGCAGAGATGAGCCTGATTTATTAAGAGGCTTCTTAACGCCAGTGCAGGGAGCTCAAGACTGGCCAGCCTTGATATATCTCCCCCAGTGGTTCCAGATATTAAATAAATAAAAACATTAAAACAAAAAGACGGTCACTTAATAAAGAATAGTATTCCCTATTTATGCTTGTGTACAGTCTCTTCTGTATCTATTCACTGGTGTTTCTATAATGGTTTGCACAAACCGTGTACAATGGTACATAGATGCTGGTTTAATGTGCATCATATTTCTCATAAATCATGAATAATTTTCCCCAAAATAAAATATATATTTGTGTAACACAGTCATTAATTACTTTAGAAATGTCTTAAGTATTACATGGACAGCAGGTGTCCTGATAGGTCAGAAAATAGGATGCACTCATTAGATGGCAGCTCTGTTCCATCATCCCTGCACAGATCAGACTTCCATTCAGAACTTGGATAATACATGTGAGGTGGCTGTTCATATGTATCGTTCATGTCTAAGAGAAGCTGTGTTGGACCAGGAGGAGCCAGGAAACATACTGAAGATGCACTGTATGACTGGCTCTGTAATGTGGGTCACTGTGAGGCTTCAGAACTTCTATTTTAAGCAAAATCCCCCTAACAGTTGCATCAAAACCACCTTGAGTGTCACTATTTTAGACATTTATGTCTCATGCAAATATATCTGGCGTATAATATTTGGGTCCTTTTAGTGCATATTAGCACCTCAATTGTGACTAGATACTTACCTTTTTCTCCTGCACTGCTGGTCTGGTCCTTTTGTCACTGTCTCTTTATAGACTACAGCGGTGATGTGCACATGACTTCTGCAACCAGTCAGTCAGTGGTAAACCAGTAGACAATTCATTTAAAGACCAGTAAAACTGCTTGCCTTTCTGCATTCGGGAGGCCATAACTTTTTTTTTTTTTTTTTCATTAATGTAGCTATGTGAGGTCTTGGGGGATAGTGATGGGTGAACACTGGCCAGGCGATTTGCGAACATGATCAAATGTTCGCGAACTGCAAGTTTGCTGCAGGCCCCATTCACTTTAATGGCAGGCGAACCGGAAAAATCTTCAGATCATATTTGCAGCCACCAAATACTTACAAGAAGTGCACAAATCATCCCACAACATGGACATTGACATACAAGAGGGGGATCAATGGCAAAAATTCCCACAAAAAATATGTATTTTAATCAGGGGCCATTTTTATGCGTCTTAAAGGATAACTGTCACACTTAGACCCTAATTTCAATTTTCATATATGTAGTTACTAATAACATGATATTCCAGAATCAGTTACTATTAGACTGACTTACCCCATATTTAATAAGATTCAGCCCTTAGCAACCAGTCTGCATAAAACTGCAATTTCACTATTCAGTTAAGATAGCCGCCACTGCCCTCACCCTGAGACTAATCCCGCCTGCCCTCACTAGCCAGTAACAATAGCCCCCCAAAAGTGTCAGTAACCAGAGCCCTCCCCCCTAAAGGGTTAATCTCCTACAGCACAAAGAGGTCCTCTTACCACATGTTCCTTTCATTTATACACTGAGCAGACGGCAGATCTCCCTTCCCTGCTCTGCGCTGCTTCAACTCTGCATTGTCCAAGTCTTCTGAGTGAGGGAGCGTCTGCCAAGCGTGGGGACAGGGAGAAGTGCACTCAGCCCAGGCACTATTATCAGCTGCTGGGGAGGACCTGACTTTAATCATTTACTTACAGTTCCTGGCTGTCAATAATGTGACCCTGCACGCTGCATGCTCCATCTATCAACAGTTAGATGGACCATGCATAGCAACCCTATTTTAAGCACAGGTAAAAGCAGGCAGTACAGGGAACAAAAATGTGGAATTAAGGGGTCATTAAATACACAGTGAAAAGTTGAAATAGGGCCACCAAGGAGATATTAATCAGCACAATCCAATACTCCAAAAAATAATAATAATACGACAGTTATCCTTTAAAGGAAAACTCTCAAAAATGTGCCATGCTGGAGCCTAGAAACATTTTATTTTAGGCCACGGGAGTACAGGCCCCAAACATTAGGCATTCATCGGACAGAAAAAGTGATTATGTGGCTGGAGGTATACTAGACGGTCATTGGATATCAATTTTACTGCAGGTCAGTACAAATACATGTCAAATACATATGTTTAAAAGAACTAAAAATATAACATTTGATTAAAAACATGGCTAACTAAATCCCCCCTCTTGAATAAACCCCAAATGATAATAGGTTGCATTCGTGAATACGTGGTCATCACAGGTGTTGACTTCCTCCGAGGCCCCAACATTAGGCATTCACCGTACAGAAAAGATCAAGTGATTATGTGGCTGGAGGTATATTAGACGGTCAATGGATATCAATTTTAATGCAGGCCAGTGGACTACAGGCCCCAAAAATTATTCATTCACCGTACAGAAAAGAACAATTGATAATGTGGCTGGAGGTACATTAGGAGGTCACTGTATAACAATTTTACTGTTGGCCAGTTAGATTACAGGCCCCAAAAATTACACATTCACTGTACATAAAAGATCAAGTGATTATGTGGCTGGAGTTATATTAGACGGTCATCATTGAATATCAATCTTACTGCAGGCCAGTACAAATACATGTGTCAAATACATATGTTTAAAAAAAACTAAAAATATAAAATTGGATTAAAAACATGGCTAACGAAATCCCCCCTCTTTTAAAAACCCAAATTATAATAGTTGAAATTCTATAACACGTGGTCGTCACAGGTGTTGAATTCCTCCGATATCCATGCCTCATTCATTTTTATAAATGAGAGGTAATCCACACTGTCGGGAGCTAGGAGAGTGCGCTTATGGGTCACGATCCCCCCTGCTGCGCTGAACGTCCTTTCGGACAGGACAGTCGACGAGGGGCAAGTCAACAGTTCCATGGCAAATTGTGCCAGCTCTGGCCACAGGTCAAGCCTGCACACCCAGTAGTCAAGGGGTTCCTCGCTTCTCAGAGCGTCCATATCGGCCGTTAACCCGATGTAGTCGGACACCTGTCAGTCTAGATGTTCCCTAAGGATGGATCCGGAGGACAGATCTCAGTGAGATCGTGAAAACTCAGATCCGATTGTATATTCTAACCCCCAGGCGTTCCCATGGTGACGGGGACGCTTGTCGGGGAGGAGTATGCCGAAGTGGAACAACTGTACAGATTGAAAAAAATAAAAGAATTTGTCATAAGACTATGAAACCAATAGATGGCGCTGTTCAGGACTCATGAACAGCGCCGTCTATTGGTTTCATAGTCTTATGAGAATACTATTACTCTTGTCATACGACTATAAAACCAATAGCTAGCGCTGTTCATGAGTAGTGTAGATCGCACATTTTCAATGCAAATGGTTTTTCAGCTGAAAAACAGGGCAGATTCTGCTCATTTGTATGTCTTTGAGGCTTACTGGCTCTCAGTCAGATGAGAACTGGTTTGGAATGTCTCATAGTGCACTGTGCACAAGGTTGCCATTGTAAGGTATGCTGACTAAGCCTGTCATCTTTCTCATGGATAGATTGGTGGCTTGCATATACCTAGCTTTTGGCATATAGCCTTTGTGTGGTTGTTTATCTTATGGCATAGATAATAGGAGTCTAAGACGCATCCAGCTATACTCTTAATGCTGTTTACAAACCATTTTGATGGGGTTTCCATCAATTTCTAACCTTTTTTGTGAACCAGATACCCTCTTCTCTTCCAAGCAGGGGGTGCCTGGGGTACTCCCATTGTGCTCGGTAGAGCATACAGATGTGTTCGGCCAGAACACTTTGGTGCTCGATCAACACTAGTCATAGGTCAAAGTTCGGCACAATGCAAGAGAATATGGCGCCGGCGGACATCGCCATATGTTCCCCTGTTCGCCGCGAAACGACCACCAGGCGAACCGCAAGGCCATCTCTATTGGGGGAAAGTGCAACTACAGTTTTGAAATAATGGTAGGAAAGTGGTCAGGCTATGAACATGGTAATTAGTTTTACTCTACATTTATAACTTGCAATCTTACTCTAGTAGGGGGGGGAAGGCATAGGAAAACTAGAGTAACATTTCCACAAATGCACGAACTGTATCTGATGACGTGTGACATTTGGTGCAAAGTACGTCAACAGAGACTCGAGAAAAACGGACTTGAAAAGTAACCCATATGATAAATTCCCTAGTCACTTGACATCTGTAAGGTCCTATTGCGAGTCAGCACGAAGAGGAATGGTTACACAGCTCCTATTTTTGAAGGAATCTCCTCACTCAGTATGTGGACATTGCAAGTGAACAAACAAATTATGTATAAGCAGTAGAGATGAGCGAATTTCATATTTTGAAATTTGTTCACACTTCGTTTGGTGGCAAAAGCAGAATTACGTTATGGATTCAGTTACCACGGACCATAACGCAATTCTATGACAAAATGCCTTTAGAGGCATTCCGTTATTCATTCCGTCATAATAGAAGTCTATCGGCTGCAAAATGGATCCGTCCCCTTTCCATTATGCGGGGGAGTCCTCTCCTGCATAATGGAAACGCAACGGATCCGTTATGCAGGCCACAGATTTCTATTATGACGGTATGAATAACGGAATGCCTCTAAAGGCAATTTGTTATAGAATTGCGTTATGGTCCGTGGTAACTGAATCCATAACGTAATTCTGCTTTTACCAGTAAACGAAGCGTGAACGAATTTTATAACATAAAATTCGCTCATCTCTAAAAAGGAGCAACGCCGTCTGATTTTGACAGTCAGGTATGCTCCTCTTCCTTGACACATTATCTCCCCTAGTACGTCTTAGGCTACTTTCACACTAGCGTTCGGGTGTCCGCTTGTGAGCTCCGTTTGAAGGGGCTCACAAGCGGCCCCGAACGCATCCGTCCAGCCCTAATGCATTCTGAGTGGACGCGGATCCGCTCAGAATGCATCAGTCTGGCAGCGTTTGGGCTCCGCTGGCGGACACCTGAACGCTGCTTGCAGCGTTCGGGTGTCCGCCTGCCCGTGCGGAGGCAAGCGGATCCATCCAGACTTACAATGTAAGTCAATGGGGACGGATCAGTTTGAAGATGACACAATATGGCTCAATCTTCAAACGGATCCGTCCCCCATTGACTTTCAATGTAAAAGTCTGGACGGATCCGTCTGAGGCTACTTTCACACTTAGAATTTTTTTTACAATATAATGCAGACGGATCCGTTCTGAACGGATCCACCGTCTGCATTATATGAGCGGATCCGTCTCAGACGGATCCGCTCTGAACGCAAGTGTGAAAGTAGCCTTACTTTGGCCAGACAACAACCCATCACATACTTGTCAGTTTAAGCTTCATGTAATTACCCATTCCACTCTAAGGCCTCATTCACATGGCAGTGTTTTGAATTTTTTTGGGTCAGCCAAGACCAGGAGTGGAACCTACATATGGGAGAGCTACAAATCTTTCCTTTATAGGTTGAGGGGTAACTTCACACAATTTGTTTAGAGGAACTTTCGAGGCAGATTCCCCTTCAGGTTCTTCAGCCAAAGCCAGAAGTAGATCCAGCAGGAATTAGTACGAGTCATTCCTTTGCATTTCTGATTCCTTTTGAATCCACTTCTGATTTTGGCTGAAAAACCTGCAGGAAAATCTGCCTCAAAACCTCCTCCAAAATAACTGTGTCAACCTACCCTAAGTCTACATGCACACGACCCTGGTGTGATTTTATGAAATGTCTTATCACATGGACTTTGTAAATACAATAAATTGGATACTTACTTTTACCACTTGGGTATTGCGCTATGTTTCTCTTTGTCTTGTGAAGGAATTGGTGCCGTACATTGAAGTTTTCGGTTGGTATCAAGACGCTGCAGGAGACGTCCATAGGAGTGGAATTATAACAGCTGCCTGCTGGAGCATGTGTTGAAGTCAGCATTGTGTCTATTACTGCTGGTATCAGCGCGGTCCCTGCAACTACTTGTGGATTTGACTGTTTTAAGGAGACTGAACCTACTCCTGGATAAGGGTTCCGCTGCTTATTTGTGACTGTGCATCTAGCCCCCCCTTTTTTTCTAACAGAAATGTTTCATCAGGCTATGCATCGATTTCTCACAGAAATTTCGACAAATGTGCAGCGTGGGAATTACTAGTTCTTTGGCCTATTTCACACGGGCGAGATTTCCGCGCGGGTGCAATGCGTGAGGTGAACACATTGCACCCGCACTGAATCCGGACCCATTCATTTCTATGGGGCTGTGCACATGAGCGGTGATTTTTACGCATCACTTGTGTGTTGCGTGAAAATCGCAGCATGCTCTACTTTGTGCGTTTTTCACGCAACGCAGGCCCCATATTAGTGGAAGGGGCTGTGTGAAAATTGCAAGCATCCGCAAGCAAGTGCGGATGCGCTGTGATTTTCACGCACGGTTGCTAGGAGACGATCGGGATGGGGACCCGATCTTTATTATTTCCCCTGGTTATAAGGGAAAATAATAGCATTTTTAATACAGAATGCGTAGTAAAATAGGGCTGGAGGGGTTAAAAAATAAATAAAAAAAATCTAAATTTTAACTCGCCTTAATCCACTTGTTCGCACAGCCCGGCTTCTCTTCTGTCTACATCTTTGCTGTGCAGTAGGAAAAGGACCTGTGGTGACGTCACTGCGCTCATCACCGTGTGATGGATCATGTGATGAGCGCAGTGATGTCATCAAAGGTCCTTTACTCAGGTCCTGAAGATAGAAGAGAAGTCTTGCTGCGCAAATAAGTGGATTAAGGTGAATTACATTATTTTTAACCCCTCCAGCCCTATTTTAGTATGCATTCTGTATTAAGAATGCTATTATTTTCCCTTATAACCATGTTATAAGGGAAAATAATACAATCTACACAACACTTAACCCAAACCCGAACTTCTGTGAAGAAGTTTGGGTACCAAACATGCAGATTTTTCTCCCACGCGTGCAAAACACAATAAAAATAAATAAAATCGCACATTTTCCTGCGACACACGCACATCTTATCCGGCCCAAAACCATGACACCCGTGTGAAAGAAGCCTTTGGTTTGGTGGTGAGTAGTGGTGCCAGTTTCTAAGTTTTGTTTGCTGCAATGCATCAAAAATAATAAAATAAGCAGCTCTGCAATTAGTCTTTATTAAAAAAAAATATTAAACAGGTTTGTGTATACCGCTGCCGCTTGATGGTCCACCGCCCACAAGCAACTCTGTAGCTTGCAGTCATGCAAATTAGCTCTCTTTCCAAAATGAAAAGAAAGCCGAGTCTCTAATGCCACCAGATGCATGGTATCCTACAGGTCAATGCTCAACCTTGTAAACAGACCCTGGGACATACTTTTGGCCCAGCACCACAGAGAACAGCTCTGGAGAAAGGGGTGACTATATCATGGTTGTTCATTTTAAGGGTTGTCTGAGATGTTATCGGGAGTATACACCATCAGTAGTAAAATCCTGGACAACTCCTTTAAATGTTTTGTACTACTGTAGACAGGGAAGAGAGGGAGACTGCTGCTTCAGCCACTTACCCAGCCCTTGGATACAGGACAGAGTAAAGGAGAAGGTGGAGACATGTCTGAACTGCAGGGACATGGACTTCTTTATATATTTCTCCATCTTAAAGGGAACCTGTCATGTGGATATTTGATTACAATCTAACTAATTATATACAATCATTAACTACTAAAAAGTGCCTAAGGCTACTTTCACACTAGTGTTCGATCGGATCCGTTCTGAACGGATCCGCTCATATTAATGCAGACGGTGGCTCTGTTCAGAACGGATCCGTCTGCATTATAACTTAGAAAAATTTTCTAAGTGTGAAAGTAGCCTGAGCGGATACGTTCAGACTTTACATTGAAAGTCAATGGGGGACGGATCCGCTTAAAGATTGAGCCATATGGTGTCATCTTCAAGCGGATCTGTCCCCATTGACTTCCATTATAAGTCGGAACGGATCCACTCGCCTCCGCACGGCCAGGCGGACACCCGAACGCTGCTTGCAGCGTTCAGGTGTCCGCTCACTGAGCGGAGCGGAGGCTGAGCGCTGGCAGGCGGATGCATTCTCAGTGGATCCGCCTCCACCGAGAATGCATTAGGGCCAGACGGCTGCGTTCAGGGCCGCTTGTGAGCCCCTTCAAACGGAGCTCACGAGCGGACACCTGAACGCAGGTGTGAAAGTAGCCTTAGATGTATTCACTTACTGGTGTGACAGATGGTTACCTCATAATATACACACAAAGATGCTGCATGCTAATGAGCTGATTTGAGTCCGGCATGATGTCATTGAGTCCTGCGTATATTTAATTCAGAGCTATAGCCACTCCCCTGCCCACCTGCTGCTGATTCATATGGAAACAAACTGTCAATCAGCAGCAGGTGGGCGGGGAGAGTCAGGAGCTCATGAATATTCATGACTCATCATTATCAGCTGAAGCTTTTCAATACAAGATGTTGGCAGATTGACTGGGTCAATTAAAGAAAGTGACCCAGCGTTTTGCTAAGAGAATCAGTCACTTATTTATGTTGCCCTTAGTTAGGACACCATAAAACTGGTGACAGGTTCCCTTTAAGTGAAATTATTTGATAAAATAGAAGCAAATGCTGCCACAATAAGTTTACTTTAGCATAGAACCCATTTCAACATGTAAAAGTGTCAAGCTCTTCCAACATTTTTTTTTTTTTTGTTCTTAGTGTATTTACACATTGATTTGCATGCATTTATGCTTTAACCCTTTCTGGAATTCCACCGTACGTGTATGGTGGAAGTTTGGTCTTTAACCACTTCAGCCCCGCTAGGTGAAACCCCCTTCATGACCAGGCCACTTTTTACACTTCGGCACTACACTCCTTTCACCGTTTATCGCTCGGTCATGCAACTTACCACCCAAATGAATTTTACCTCCTTTTCTTCTCACTAATGGAGCTTTCATTTGGTGGTACTTTATTGCTGCTGACATTTTTACTTTTTTTGTTATTAATCAAAATACAACGATTTTTTTGCAAAAAAATGACATTTTTCACTTTCAGCTGTGAAATTTTGCAAAAAAAACGACATCCATATATACATTTTTCGCTAAATTTATAGTTCTACATGTCTTTGATAAAAAAAAAATGTTTGGGCAAAAAAAAAATGGTTTGGGTAAAAGTTATAGCATTTACAAACTATGGTACAAAAATGTGAATTTCCGCTTTTTGAAACGGCTCTGATTTTCTGAGCACCTGTCATGTTTCCTGAGGTTCTACAATGCCCAAACAGTATAACTACCCCACAAATGACCCCATTTCGGAAAGTAGACACCCTAAGGTATTCGCTGATGGGCATAGTGAGTTCATAGAACTTTTTATTTTTTGTCACAAGTTAGCGGAAAATTATGATGATTTTTTATTTTTTTTTTTTTTCTTACAAAGTCTCATATTCCACTAACTTGCGACAAAAAATAAAAAATTCTAGGAATTCGCCATGCCCCTCACAGAATACCTTGGGGTGTCTTCTTTCCAAAATGGGGTCACTTGTGGCGTAGTTATACTGCCCTGGCAATTTAGGGGCCCAAATGTGTGAGAAGAACTTTGCAATCAAAATGTGTAAGAAATGACCGGTGAAATCCGAAAGGTGCACTTTGGAATATGCGCCCCTTTGCCCACCTTGGCAGCAAAAAAGTGTCACACATGTGGTATCGCCGTACTCAGGAGAAGTTGGGGAATGTGTTTTGGGGTGTCATTTTACATATACCCATGCTGGGTGAGAGAAATATCTTGGCAAAAGACAACTTTTCCCATTTTTTTATACAAAGTTGGCATTTGACCAAGATATTTTTCTCACCCAGCATGGGTATATGTAAAATGACACCCCAAAACACATTCCCCAACTTCTCCTGAGTACGGCGATACCAGATGTGTCACACTTTTTTGCTGCCAAGGTGGGCAAAGGGGCACATATTCCAAAGTGCACCTTTCGGATTTTGCAGGGCATTTTTTACACATTTTGATTGCAAGGTACTTCTCACACATTTGGGCCCCTAAATTGCCAGGGCAGTATAACTACGCCACAAGTGACCCCATTTTGGAAAGAAGACACCCCAAGGTATTCCGTGAAGGGCACGGCGAGTTCCTAGAATTTTTTATTTTTTGTCACAAGTTAGCGGAAAATGATGATTTTTTTTTTTTCTCTTTTTTCCTTACAAAGTCTCATATTCCACTAACTTGCGACAAAAAATAAAAAATTCTAGGAACTCGCCATGCCCCTCACGGAATACCTTGGGGTGTCTTCTTTCCAAAATGGGGTCACTTGTGGCGTAGTTATACTGCCCTGGCAATTTAGGGGCCCATATGTGTGAGAAGTACTTTGCAACCAAAATCTGTAAAAAATGACCGGTGAAATACGAAAGGTGCACTTTGGAATATGCGCCCCTTTGCCCACCTTGGCATCAAAAAAGTGTGACACATCTGGTATCGCCGTACTCAGGAGAAGTTGGGGAATGTGTTTTGGGGTGTCATTTTACATATACCCATGCTGGGTGAGAGAAATATCTTGGCAAACGACAACTTTTCCCATTTTTTTATACAAAGTTGGCATTTGACCAAGATATTTTTCTCACCCAGCATGGGTATATGTAAAATGACACCCCAAAACACATTCCCCAACTTCTTCTGAGTACGGCGATACCAGATGTGTCACACTTTTTTGCAGCCTAGATGCGCAAAGGGGCCCAAATTCCTTTTAGGAGGGCATTTTTAGACATTTGGATCCCAGACTTCTTCTCACGCTTTAGGGCCCCTAAAAAGCCAGGGCAGTATAAATACCCCACATGTGACCCCACTTTGGAAAGAAGACACCCCAAGGTATCCAATGAGGGGCCTGGCAAGTTCATAGAATATTTTTTTTTTTTCGCATAAGTTAGCGGAAATTGATTTTTTTTTGTTTTTTCTCACAAAGTCTCACTTTCCGCTAACTTAGGACAAAAATTTCAATCTTTCATGGACTCAATATGCCCCTCAGCAAATACCTTGGGGTGTCTTCTTTCCAAAATGGGGTCAGTTGTGGGGTGTTTGTACTGCCCTGGCATTTGAGGGTCTCCGCAATCATTACATGTATGGCCAGCATTAGGAGTTTCTGCTATTCTCCTTATATTGAGCATACAGGTAATGAGATTTTTTTTTCCGTTCAGCCTCTGGGCTGAAAGAAAAAAATGAACGGCACAGATTTCTTCATTCGCATCGATCAATGTGGATGAAAAAATCTCTGCCAAAAAAAAAAATGGAGGGGAAAGGCGTCTGCCAGGACATAGGAGCTCCGCCCTACATCCATACCCACTTAGCTCGTATGCCCTGGCAAACCAGATTTCTCCATTCGCATCAATCGATGTGGATGAATAAATCATTGCCGGGATTTTTTTTTTATATATATATATATATATATATATATATACACAAAATGCTTGCCAAAGCATAGGAACGCCGCCTCCTCCTCAGCTCGTATGCCTTGGCAAACGTATCTGTCACTGCAGAGGAGAAAATCCCGTCTTGCAGCGCCGCATACACCGACTTGCGTGTAATCTGACAGCAGCGCAATGCTTCTGTCAGAATGCACATCGGTGCTGCAGCTAGTAGATCGGTTGGTCCACCTGGAAGGTAAAAAGACAAAAAAAAAAAAAAAAAAAGAAAAAACCAGGCCACAACGCAATAATTTTATTAACTTTGGAACAGAACATGTAACTTTAACTTTTGGAACTAAACATTAACCTGTTTGCTTACCTGTTTTTTTTTTTTTTTTACCTTTATAGAACAAACCTCTCCTTCCCCATGGGTCAATGTGCAAAGCGCAAATCGCCCAAAGATGTGGCGAAGTGCGTTATGCACTTTGTCCCATGTGAAAGGAGACGTTTGCAGCAGCTGTGAGTGAATGGGCCCTAATAGCCCTGTGTGCCTATCCTGGTGAGATGTGATCCCTATGCTAGGTGTACCTGTGTGTGGTACTTTCGGAAACACTCCCCTAAGCATAGGGCAGGGTGGTCGGGACAGTCAGGACAGAAATAACGGGTGTCACGCCTTATTCCACTCCTGCTACAGACACGACATTTTTTTCGGGGTGGCGGTCGGTTTGAGGTACCAGCAACGACACTGGGGAAGTGTCGCTCGTGTAGACGGCTAACTACACTGGTGGATGGGGCCACGGAACCTCCTGGATACAGGAGGTTCGCGATGATCTCTTCCTGAAATTTGAGGAAGGATCCAGTTCTCCCAGCCTTACTGTAGAGAACAAAACTATTGTACAGAGCCAATTGAATTAAATATACAGACACCTTCTTATACCAGCGTCTGGTGCGTCGGGAAACTAAATACGGAGCCAACATCTGGTCATTGAAGTCGACCCCTCCCATGTGGAGGTTATAGTCGTAGACTGAGAGGGGCTTTTCAATGACACGGGTTGCTCGCTCAATTTGGATTGTCGTGTCTGCGTGAATGGAGAGCATGTAAACGTCACGCTTGTCTCTCCATTTCACCGCGAGCAGTTCTTCGTTACACAGTGCGGCCCTCTGCCCCCTTGCAAGACGGGTGGTAACGAGCCGTTGGGGGAAGCCCGCGCGACTAGTTCGCGCGGTACCACAGGCGCCAATCCGTTCTAGAAACAAATGCCTAAAGAGGGCCACACTTGTGTAAAAATTGTCCACATAAAGATGGTACCCCTTGCCGAATAAGGGTGACACCAAGTCCCAAACTGTCTTCCCACTGCTCCCCAGGTAGTCAGGGCAACCGACCGGCTCCAGGGTCTGATCTTTTCCCTCATAGACCCGAAATTTGTGGGTATAGCCTGTGGCCCTTTCACAGAGCTTATACAATTTGACCCCATACCGGGCGCGCTTGCTTGGGATGTATTGTTTGAAGCCAAGGCGCCCGGTAAAATGTATCAGGGACTCGTCTACGCAGATGTTTTGCTCAGGGGTATAAATATCTGCAAATTTCTGGTTGAAATGGTCTATGAGGGGCCGAATTTTGTGGAGCCGGTCAAAAGCAGGGTGGCCCCTGGGACGGGAGGCGGTGTTGTCGCTAAAGTGCAGGAAACGCAGGATGACCTCAAATCGTGTCCTGGACATAGCAGCAGAGAACATGGGCATGTGATGAATTGGGTTCGTGGACCAATATGACCGCAATTCATGTTTTTTTGTCAGGCCCATGTTGAGGAGGAGGCCCAGAAAAGTTTTAAATTCGGAAACTTGGACTGGTTTCCACCGGAAAGGCTGGGCATAAAAGCTTTCCGGGTTAGCGGTGATAAATTGTGTGGCATACCGGTTTGTCTCTGCCACGACTAAGTCTAAAAGCTCCGCAGTCAAGAACAGCTCAAAAAATCCCAGGGCCGAACCGATCTGAGCCGTCTCAACCCGAACTCCAGACTGGGCGGTGAAAGGGAAAACTACGGGTGCGGCTGAAGTTGGGGACTGCCAATCAGGGTTTGCCAGCACCTCTGGGATTCTAGGGGCTCTACGGGCACGTCTTTGCGGTGGCTGCGACGGGGTCACTACTGCACGTGCCACCGTACCAGCTTCAACTGCCCTTCTGGTGCTCGCTACATCACCAGGTTGTACGGCAGTGCTGGTACTAGGTCCAGGAAGGGCTGGGCTGCTGGTGTATGCCTCACCACGTAATCCGACAGCACCAGCCCCACTCTGCTGCTCTTGAAGCGGATCCTGCGCAACCTGCGGTCTAGCGACACGGGGCCGGGTACGCCTGGTGCTATCAGGGACCTCAGCCTCCTCGTCCGAACTTTGGGTCAGAGAGCCACTGCTTTCTACAGGTTCGTATTCTGACCCGCTGGATTCATCAGATGAGGGTTCCCACTCCTCATCCGACTGGGTCAGAAGCCTGTAGGCCTCTTCAGAGGAATACCCCCTGTTTGACATGTGGGCAACTAAATTTAGGGGTATTCCCTGAGACTACCCAAGAAAAAAAAAGCAAGCCTGTCTTACAAAGGGTAGGCTAGCGAAGTACCGGAGGCTGCTGCGGTTGATCAAAAATATCAAAACTGATTTTTTTATCGCCGCAGTGCGTGTAAAGTGAATGTGCAGTGATCAAAAAAAAAAAATTTTTTTGTCACTGCGGTGGGGCGGGTGTGGGCGAACGCACGTGTGGGCGACCGATCAGGCCTGATCGGGCAAACACTGCGTTTTGGGTGGAGGGCGAACTAAAGTGACACTAGTACTATTATAGATCTGACCGTGATCAGTTTTGATCACTTTCAGATACTATAAAAGTACAAATGCTGATTAGCGATACGCTAATCAGCGAATAACGGACTGCGGTGCGGTGGGCTGGGCGCTAACTGATCGCTAACTACCTAACCAAGGGACCTAAACTATACCTAAAACCTAACGGTCAATAACAGTGAAAAAAAAAAGTGACAGTTTGCACTGATCACTTTTTTCCTTTCACTAGTGATTGACAGGGGGGGATAAAAGGGGTGATCAAAGGGTTAATTGGGGTGATCTGGGGGCTAAATGTGGTGTGGTGGGTACTCACAGTAAAGATGTGCTCCTCTGCTGGAACCAACCGACCAAAAGAAGGAGCAGAGGAGCACAGCAGCCATATAACCCCATCATATTTACTAATATGTGGGGTTATATGGCTGCTGATTGGATTTTTTAAAAATCAGCAGCCTGCCAGCCAATGATCGTGGCCGGCAGGCTGCTGACGAAATAGTCTTCTGCGAAATGCCGGCCCGCGATGCGCATGCGCGGGCCGGCTGTGACGTAATCTCGCGTCTCGCGAGAGGACGCGCCGATGCGTCCAGGAGGAACTAAACAACCACCTCCCGGACGCATCCGTGCGTACAGCGGTCGGGAGGTGGTTAAAAATGCACCCGCTCTTAAAGGGAACCTGTCACCGGGATTTGATGTATAGAGCTGAGGACATGGGATGCTAGATGGCCGCTAGCACATCCGCAATACCCAGCCCCCATAGCTCTGTGTGCTTTTATTGTGTAAAAAAAACCGATTTGATACATATGCAAATTAACCTGAGATGAGTCCTGTATATGAGAGGAGTCAGGGACAGGACTCATCTCAGGTTAATTTGCATATGTTTTTTTTTTTTACACAATAAAAGCACACAGAGCTATGGGGACTGAGTATTGTGGATGTGCTAGCGGCCATCTAGCAACCCATGTCCTCAGCTCTATACACAAAATCCCGGTGACAGGTTCCCTTTAAGTGCAGCGGGGGCCATAGCCACAGGGTTTTTGACATTTTAAACAGCAGAGGTCTGGGGCTAATGTCTGCGATAACGCAGATAACCCTTCAGATGCCATGGTCAAATGTGACTACATAATATGAAAGAGCTAAAATCGGGAGCTGTGCACTTCCCGGCACAGAACACTGCTGAGATTGAGAAAGATAATCTGTAGTAGTAATAGGGCTGAGCTTGTACAAGGCTTCCTCGGAATCAAAGCAGAGTTCGGTTTCAAGTTTTAAAGTGATTTTCAACTTTAAAAATTAACCACTGAAGTTATTCAACAAAGTCACGCGAAACTTTTGCAAATAACTAACTTCGGCTCATCGGAACCCATACATTTTAATACTGTGCGGAGAACAGTATTAGTCCGAAGTTTTGAATGAAGTGACTTCGGATTTAGCACCTGAAGCTTGCTTCGCTGATCACGAGTTAAGACTCCTAATACTACTACACCATTACTAAGGGTGTCCAATAATGCGATCATTATTTCTTTAGTTGTTTTCTATTGGTAGTTGTATGACAAAATAGGACCTAAGTATATTTTTGCTCACTAAAAGTCGACTATTGCTTTTTTTTATTTATTTCCAACAATCTGCAATGAAGCTCCAGATAGGTGCCACCCGTTGGGGGCATGTCCCTGTACAGTCGGACACTGGCAGCAACTACTGGATAGCCTGTAGTAGTTGGTGCTAAATGTCAGGAGAGGTTACAGGTATTTAACTGAAGCAAAAAATGCTTGTGTGGCCTGCGTGTCATATTTCCCATAAACCAACATGTGAAGCTGGCATTTTACCCCCAAAAAATACACCAGTAACTGCAGGTGCAGAAAATGGCAGTAAAAATCATACTGCTTAAATTCACAGAGAAACGTTGAAGGCAATGAATGTATATTCCTGTCTTGCTCATTAACCTGAGTGGGAGTCTTTGATTTATCATGTAAGGCTACGAGCGTTAATATTTTCCGGTATTGAGATCCGTCATAGGGGCTCAATATCGGGAAAAAACGCTTTCGTTTTGTCCCCATTCATTGTCAATGGGGACAAAACGTAACTGAACAGAACGGAATGCTCCAAAATGCATTCCGTTCCGTTCCCATATTGGAGAGCAAACCGCAGCATACTGCAGTTTGCTTTCCATCCTGGGATGCGGAGCAAAATGGATCCATCATGACGGATCCGTTTTTTCTGACACCATCTGACAATAGAAAACTGATCCGTCCCCCATTGGCTTTCAATGGAGTCCGCAACGGATCCCTCTTGGCTATTTTAAAGATAATACAACCGGATCCATTCATAACGGATGCAGATGGTTGTATTATCAGTAATGCAAGCGTTTCTGCTGAACCGTGCTGGATCCAGGTGCGTGAAAGTAGTTTACCGTATTTTTCGCCCCATAAGACGCACTTTTTCTTCCCCCAAAATGGGGGAGAAATGCCCCTGCGTCTTATGGGGCGAATGCGTGGAGTTTTACATCGCTGCCAGCGATGTATCAGTGAGCGGGGAGGGACTGGGAGGAGCTGGGGGCCGGCAATAGCGGCGGGGCGGTGCAGTCAGTGTAGTATAGCACCGCCCCGCCGCTCTGGTATACTAATATAAGAAATCATATTGAAGTAATAGTTATTAAACATGTCCCCCAACTGCTATTACTACCTTCCCTCCTAATCGCTGCTGTAGAATTCAGGCCAGTCGGGCGGGCGGCAGCGTAACTCGTGTCACGTGCCTGCGCCGCCTACTTTATGAATGAAGTAGGCGGCGCAGGCAAGTGACGTCAGTGAGACGCGCCGGCCGGCCGTCCTGCCGGTCTGATTTCTACAGCAGCCAGCGATTAGGATGAACGGTAGTAATAGGAGTTGGGGGGCATGTTTAATAAATATTAATTCAATATGACAACTTATATTTTGTGCGGCGACGGGCGGGGGGTCGACAGTTCAGATTGCGATCTGTGAATGGCACTGTTACAGGGGGGGGGGGGGGGGATCTGTGAATGGCACTGTTATGGGCTGGGGGGGTCTGTGCATGGCACTGTTATGGGCTGGGGGGTCTGTGGATGGCACATATATAACAGTGCCACCCACAGACCCCCCCCCCAGCCCATAACAGTGCCATCCACGGATCCCCCTGTAACAGTGTCAGCCACAGACCCCCCCCTGTAACAGTGCAAGCCACAGATCCCCCCCCCCATAACAGTGTCCGTCATCCACAGATCCCCCCATAACAGTGTCCGTCATCCACAGATCCCCCCTATAACAGTGTCCGTCATCCACAGATCCCCCCTATAACAGTGTCCGTCATCCACAGATCCCCCCCATAACAGTGTCAGTCATCCACAGATCCCCAGTAATAGTGCCATCCACAGACCACCATTAGTTCCAAACCCACAGCACACCTTTTGGTTAAAAATGTTTTTTTTCTTATTTTCCTCCCCAAAAACCTAGGTGCGTCTTATGGGCCGGTGCGTCTTATAGGGCGAAAAATACGGTAATTCAAAGTGAATAATTACACTGAATATGAAACAGTTTTCTCCGCATTAGCAAATCACAATAACACAGTTTTCTCAAAATTTCTGGGATTTTATTTGCCTCAGGCTTATGAATTGCAACCAAAGACTTTGTGCAAAGAAAGCAAAGATTAAGTACACTTTAAGGAAAAAAAAAAGATGATTATCCACACTGATAAAGGTCTATTTGAAGAAAAGAATAAAACGGGCCAGGGAGAATTAAAGCGTTCAATTATATATAGTTTGCAACAATTAACAAGTTTAAACCAAACTTCTTCATAACAAATAGAAATTTTAATAAAAAACAAAATTACATTAGCCGTATACCGGTATTTTATAATGTCTTCAACAACTTTGTGTTTAAACCGCCCTAACGTGGGGGGAAAAGGGGAAGATAGAAAGGAAGAGAAAACTTATGGAAAGTAACTACTGCATATTAACACCTTGAGAGCCAGCCACAGCATGCAAAACAAAAAATTGCAGGCCCCTCCAGCGCCAAAAGGGTTAACCAGTTCTTCAACTTTGCATATATATATATATATATATATATATTTACCACAATTATTGGGAAAAAAATTAAAAATACTGAACCACAACATAAAAAATGCTAACATAAAATTGCCTGACGAAAAATAAAATAACCAGTTACTTCTATGAGTTTGTCCCAGTTCATGTTGCTACAAAATATTGTTTTCAGCTTTGCATTGCCGTAAGCTGTACCATAGTATAGCAAACCAGGCACAGGGGAAACCATTTCCAAGGGTAAGTCAACCCACAGAAGTTATATCACTGACCCACAGTTTTCCATCAAAAAAATTGTTGCTTGCTTCATATTGGAGGACATTTGGTCACAATATGTTACAAAACCTGTGTCTATATGTGTTTTACCTTTTTTTTTTTTTTTTTTTTTTTTTTTACACGATGAGATCATGTATGCCTGCCACTAGTCTAACGTCAACTCTAGATGATGAATACAGAAACATTCCCATTGTGTATTTTTCCTTTTTTAGAAAAAACATGAATTGGATGCATGAAAGCTAGAAAATGAAGAATTCTGTCCACAAAACAGTTTTCATGTAAGTCACTCGTCATCACTTCCGCTTCCTTCCGACTGATCCTAGGAAAAGAAAATGGATATTAACAGGAAATTCTTTATAATAAGCCAAAAACGTAAATATTACCATAAAAATAATACTGTACTACTTGGCATGACCACTGCAGCAAGTAATGTGCTGGTACAGCTGATGACAGCCACAATGTAAATAGAGACAGGGGAGCTCAGCAGCATCGTACTTAAAGGAACTGAGTTACAAAGTATATTCTACATTTTCCAAACAAGCACCAGGACCTGAATACATGTAATTCAAAATTTAGTACAGCCAGTGAGCTACTCAATAAAATGTATCTGTATAGCGCCACCTGCTGTTTGTTCTTTTCCTAATTTTTTGTCCGTCTCACTTAGCTGGTCGAATGTGCTCAGTTTAAATCTTCAACTACCACCAGCTACCATTAGAAGCTGTGGCAGCTACAGGGAGAGAGTTGCAGCAGAAAGGAGGTACAGGGCTGGTTCTAGCCTGGTTAGAAAGGTATTGCCATGTAATATATGATGTCCGATTTTAATTTTTTACATCAATGATAACATAACCCCTGGCGATTTTCAGTTTTTTTCATCCTAGCCTTCCTAAAGCCATTACCTTTGTATTTTTCCATTCCCATAGCCGTACGAGGGCTTTATTTTTTTTGTGGATCAAGTAGTATTTTTTTTAATGGCACAATTTATGGTTGCATAGAATTTAGTGGGAAGCAGAAAAATGGGTTGGAATTATGAAAAAAAAAAAAAAAAATTAAAAATTCCACCACAGTTATGACATTCCCTATGCAGTAAAACTGACCTGTTCCCTTCACGCCCTAGGTCAGTACGAGGATACACACACACATACAGGTCCTTCTCAAAAAATTTGCATATTGTGATAAAGTTCATTATTTTCTGTAATGTACTGATAAACATTAGACTTTCATATATTTTAGATTCATTACACACAACTGAAGTAGGTCAAGCCTTTTATTGTTTTAATATTGATGATTTTGGCATACAGCTCATGAAAACCCAAATTTCCTATCTAAAAAAATTAGCATATTTCATCCGACCAATAAAAGAAAAGTGTTTTTAATACAAAAAAAGTCAACCTTCAAATAATTATGTTCAGTTCTGCACTCAATACTTGGTCGGGAATCCTTTTGCAGAAATGACCGCTTCAATGCGGCGTGGCATGGAGGCAATCAGCCTGTGGCACTGCTGAGGTGTTATGGAGGCCCAGGATGCTTCAATAGCGGCCTTAAGCTCATCCAGAGTGTTGGGTCTTGCGTCTCTCAACTTTCTCTTCCCAATATCCCACAGATTCTCTATGGGGTTCAGGTCAGGGGAGTTGGCAGGCCAATTGAGCACAGTAATACCATAGTCAGTAAACCATTTACCAGTGGTTTTGGCACTGTGAGCAGGTGCCAGGTCGTGCTAAAAAATGAAATCTTCATCTCCATAAAGCTTTTCAGCAGATGGAAGCATGAAGTGCTCCAAAATCTCCTGATAGCTAGCTGCATTGCCCCTGCCCTTGATAAAACACAGTGGACCAACACCAGCAGCTGACATGGCACCCCAGACCATCACTGACTGTGGGTACTTGACACTGGACTTCAGGCATTTTGGCATTTCCCTCTCCCCAGTCTTCCTCCAGACTCTGGCACCTTGATTTCCGAATGACATGCAACAGTCCAGTGCTGCTTCTCTGTAGCCCAGGTCAGGCGCTTCTGCCGCTGTTTCTGGTTCAAAAGTGGCTTGACCTGGGGTATGCGGCACCTGTAGCCCATTTCCTGCACACGCCTGTGGATGTTTCTACTCCAGACTCAGTCCACTGCTTCCGCAGGTCCCCCAAGGTCTGGAATCGGTCCTTCTCCACAATCTTCCTCAGGGTCCGGTCACCTCTTCTCGTTGTGCAGCGTTTTCTGCCACACTTTTTCCTTCCCACAGACTTCCCACTGAGGTGCCTTGATACAGCACTCTGGGAACAGCCTATTCGTTCAGAAATTTCTTTCTGTGTCTTACCCTCTTGTTTGAGGGTGTCAATGATGGCCTTCTGGACAGCAGTCAGGTTGGCAGTCTTACCCATGATTGCGGTTTTGAGTAATGAACCAGGCTGGGAGTTTTTAAAAGCCTCAGGAATCTTTTGCAGGTGTTTAGAGTTAATTAGTTGATTCAGATGATTAGGTTAATAGCTCGTTTAGAGAACCTTTTCATGATATGCTAATTTTTAGAGATAGGAATTTGGGGTTTTCATGAGCTGTATGCCAAAATCATCAATATTAAAACAATAAAAGGCTTGAACTACTTCAGTTGGTGTGTAATGAATCTAAAATATATGAAAGCCTAATGTTTATCAGTACATTACAGAAAATAATGAACTTTATCACAATATGCTAATTTTTTGAGAAGGACCTGTATATATAGTTTTCCTTGCGTTAAAAAAAAGAAAAATGGGGAAAAAACTAATTTTTTCTTTGTATTGCCACATTCTGACCACCATAGTATTTTTATGTGTGCAGAGCTGTATGAGGGCTCACTTTTTGTGGGCAGATCTGTACTTTTTATTGATACCATTTTGGGGTGTATATCAATTTCTACTTAATTTTTTCTGGGAGGTGAAGTGACCAAAAAACTTTCTGCTGTATGGGATAAATATTTTTAGATTTGGATAGTATCTGCAATTTGGCATGTGAAGAAAGGGGGGTGATTTGAATTTTTACATTTACATTTTATTTTATTACTGCTGGCATCTCACTGATCAGCTGTTTAACCCTTTAAGGACCAGCGCCGTACATGTATGGCGCAATGATTGGGCGGGTGCAGGAGCTGTGTCCGCCCGATCTGCGGCAGGGGTCCAGCAGTCACTGATAGCTTGCTGCATGCATCGGCATCGGTGATTTAAATGCCGGCAGGAAGGAAACAGCCATCGGGTCCCCGAGCTGCTGTGATGGTGCCCGATGGCAGGGGAGGCAGCCCAATGCCTTCCTTAGGCATTGTGGCTGCCTTCCGGGAGAGTCTGTGAGATCCAGCCCCCCGGATCTCACAGGGAGCAAGCTGTAAGTGTATTACAGTGTGTAGTACACTTAAAGCATTGTAAAGGGGATCAGACCCCCAAAAGTTGAAGTCCCAGAGTGGGACGAAAAAATAAAGTTTTACAAAAAATAATAATATTTCAAGTAAAAAAAGAAAAAAAGCGTTCTTTTCCCAAAATAAAGTAAAATATCACATGACCTAATCCCTCAGATGAACAGCGTCAAAAAATAAAATAACTGCTAAAAATACATTTTATCACCTTACATCACTAAAAGTGCAAACCAAGCGATCAAAAAGGAGTATACCACCCAAAATAGTACCAATCTAACAGTCACTTCATCCTGCAAAAAAAGAGTCTGTAAATAAGACCATCTCCAAAAAAAAAACTATGGCTCTCAGAAAATGGAGACACTAAAATCATTTTTTGGGTTGCAAAAATTCTGTTATTGTGTAAAACTTACCGTAAGTAAATTTAAAAAAGTATACATATTAGGTATCGCTGTGTCCGTAAGAAACTGCTGTATAAAAATATAACACCGTATAAAAATAAAAAAATAAAAATAAACATTTTTTGTCACCTTACATCACAAAAAGTGTATTACAAAAGTGATAGTCATATGCACCCCAAAATAGTGCCAATCAAACAGTCATACCGCAAAAATGATACCCTACCCAGAAAATAGGAAAATCTATGGCTCTCAGACTATGGAGACACTAAAATGATTTCAAAAAAAGATATTGTGTAAAACCTAAATAAATAAAAGTAGACGACATCGCCACGTCCATAAGAACCTGCTGTATAAAAATATCACATGACCTAACCCCTCTGGTGAACAACGTAAAAAATAAAAAAGTGTGTCAAAAAAGCCATTTTTTGTCACCTTACCTCACAAAAAGGAGATTTTTGTGAAACTCACCTGTAAAATCTTTTTCTCGTCTTTTCCATTGGGGGACACAGACCATGGGTATAGCTTAGAGGTATTAGTAGGAGGGACACTATGCAAATGAAAGAGCTCCTCCTCCTCGGGCTATACCCCCCCGACTCCACCAGGAGGAACTCAGGCGTTGCACAAGCAGTAGGAGAAGGAGCAAGAAAAAATCATGGAAACCATCGGACCAAGCCATAAGGTCCAACCAGAAACAGAAAAACGGAACTAAAGACCCCTCCTGCAACAGGAATAATGGGTGGGTGCTGTGTCCCCCAATGGAAAAGACGAGAAAAAGATTTTACAGGTGAGTTTCACAAAAATCTCCTTTTCTCGTACTTTTTTCCATTGGGGGACACCATGGGACGTCCAAAAGCAGTCCATGGGGTGGGAAAAAATATCAGCACCGCCAGGAGGAACGCCCAACGGTCAAACAGGAACCACAGCCTGCAAAACCCTGCGGCCAAAGCCGCATCAGCCGAAGCCAGTGAATGCAACTGACAAAAATTTGCAAAGGTATGCAAGGACGACCAGGTGGCCGCCGTACACAGCTGAGACGCAGAGGCACGATTGCGTCTTGCCCAGGAAGCCCCCACCGCCCTAGTGGAGTGAGCGGCAATCCTAGCCGGGGGAACTCCACCACAAGCGCGACAAGCCGCGGAAATAGCCAAGCAGATCCAGAGCGCCAAGAACGGCGGACGGAAGCAGTAGCCGCGAGATACACCTTCAGGACCCGTACAACATCCAGGGAATGCAGAGTGCGTTCCTTGGGGTTAGCCGGAGAAGGACAAAAGGAAGGCAGGACAAGATCCTCATCAAGGTGGAAGGGAGAGACCACCCTGGGCAAAAAGAAGGGGACTGGACGGAGCACAACTTAATCCTGGTGGAAAACCAGAAAGGCTCCTGACAGGAAAGAGCGGCCAGCTTCGACACCAGTCTGACTTAAAAGCTCGTGATGGGATGTGAACTCACAGCCACTGCATAATAGCCCAGAACTTTAATCACTACGCTATGTAGCTGTATCAGAAGCTATGGTCACAAGGAAGTCCAGATGAGAACAGTCAGAGAGACCCTCCTCAAAGGCTCGAAGGGGGCCGACTGCAGAGCGCGCAGAACCAAATTGAGAACCCAAGGAGACAAAGGGGGAACATACGGGGAACCGAATGCGCCACCCCCTGAAGAAAGGTCACCACCGGACCCTTAAGAGCAAGGGACCTCTGACGGCCCGCGCCGAAACCTGACCTTACAGGGAACTAAGCGACAGTCCCCGCACAAGCCCAGACCGAAGAAAAGACAGTACCATCAAGATGGAAAACCGAAGGGGAGGGAACCCCGAACCCTCACAAAAGGACAGGAAGGCCATCCAGGTACAATAGTAAATCCGGGAGGAAGAAGACTTCCCCGGACTGATCATGGTCCTAACCACTGAATCCGAGAACCCCATCTTCATCAGGATGGCGGTTTCAACAGTCACGCCGGTAAACGAAGAGACCGTAAATTCCGGTGGAAGAACGGGCCCTGAGACAGTAGGTCCTGTCTGTCGGGAAGAGGCCATGGGGCGTCCGCCAGCAACTGAGCCACGTCCAAAAAACCACGCGCGGCGAGGCCACTCTGGGGTGATGAGAACGGTCGGATTCCCTTCCGCCTCGAACTGGCGTAGACCCTTTGGTAGGAGAGGAAAACAGAGGAGGCTGAAGTCCTGCCACGGAGACACCTGCACATCCATCCGTACGCCTTCGGATCTCGGGCGCGAGCCAGGACCACTGGGATCTTGTTGTTGAACCCGGACGCCATTAAGTCCACAACCGGACGGTCCCATCTGTGGCAGATTTCTTCGAACCCTTCTGGATGCAGAGACCACTCGCTTGGATCCACCTTGTTGTGGCTTAGAAAGTCCGCTGTCCAGTTGTCCACTCCTGGAATGTAAACTGCTGACAACACCGGAACGTGCGTCTCCGCCCACGTCAGAATTCTCTTCACCTCCTGCATCACCATACGGCTGCGGGTCCCGCCCTGATGGTCGATATAGGCCACGGCCGCGGCATTGCCCGTTTGAACCCGCACTGGGAGGCCCGCAAGGAGAGAGGTCCAATAGGAGAGAGAGAGCGGAAAAAATCGCCCTCAGTTCCAGAAAGTTGATTGGAAGGCGAGACTCTGCCGCCGACCAAATCCCTTGAACCGTGCGAAACTGGAAAACGCCCCCCCAACCCAGGATGCTGGCATCGGTGGTGGCGATCGTCCAGGAGAATGCGAGAAAGGAACTCCCCGACCTCAGGTTCATCGGGAACAGCCACCAAGGGAGAGCTGCCCGAACCCGCTGAAAGGTAAAGGATCTCCTGTTGCGCCAGGCGAGTGTGTAACTGGGCATATGGAAGGCCTCGAAAGAGGCTACCATAAGACCCAGGACCTGCAAGTATTCCCGAATGGAGAGGCACGGGGAGCGCAGCAGATGCGACACTGCCCCCTGGATCTGGGAGGACTTGAAGGCTGGCAGAATACTTTGGCAGCCGAGGTGTCCAAAATCATCCTCTGGAAGGAGAGCCTCTGGGACGGGAAGAGGCAGGAGTTTGGGAAAGTTACCAGCCAGCCGAACCGTTCCAGAGTCTGAACAGTGATCCGGACGCTGTCCTTGGTCTGCGGTAGAGAGGGGGGCCTCTATCCGGATATCGTCCCGATAGGGCAGCAAAGGAATGCCCCTGGTACGAAGAAGCGCCATGAGCGGTCCAGGACAGTGGCAAGGACCCGCGGGGTGGTCGCCAACCCGAAGGAAGGGCGACAAACTGACAGTGTCGACCCATAATGGCGAAGCGCAGGAATCGATGGTGGGATTCCGCAATCGGGACATGTGATAGGCCTAGGAGCAGCAGGGCGGGCTGACTGGGCCCTCTAGTGCCGGGAAGGCTGGTGTAAAGGAAGGCCTCTTTGCGGGCGACCTGAGACCCCCGGCAGAGGAAGCAGGCGACGGCCTACCAGATGAGAAACGGCAAAAGGCATGCAGAGATGAACTCGTCCAGCTGATCCCCATAAGGTCTGGAAACCCCAAAGGGGAGAATAGCAAGGGAACGCTTGGTGGAGGCGTCAGCGTCCCACACCTTCAATCAGATCTCTTCGCGCTGAGTGACAGAGATGGCCAACCTGCGGGCAAAGAGGGAAACAATGTCCCTAGAAGCTTCGCAAAGAATCTTAGAAGCCTGAGACATCTGGAGAACCAACTCCAGCCGGAGCCATCCGAGGAGGGATGCTGCTGCTCACGCTCCCTGTTAGTAGTCGGGCGTCTTCTGTGGAAAACCACTTAGAGAGGTGGTTGGCGTCACAGGATTTGAAAATGCCCTATAGTCCAAAAAGGACCTGGCTCGTCCGAGCCGGATAATTCCCCTTCGGATTACTCTCCCTAGGGAGGGGGAAGAGCAGTCCGCAAGCGCCACCGGCGAGGTGAGGGGGGTGGAGAGACGGAGACATCCGAGGTGGGATGCTGCCGCTCACGCTGCCTCTTCGTAGTCAGTCACCCACTGTGGGGACCACTGAGAGAGATGGAGTCGTTAGCGCCACAGGATTAAAGGACATGGTTGCCTTGGCGACTAAGACCAATTTAGCGGCCGCGCTGGACATGGCAGATGCCCAAGCGGGGACCGCAGGCTCCCAGGGACGTGGAGGAGGGGGGTAAGGCAGGGATGCAGGTAATACTTATCTGCTCCTGCAGATCTTCTCCCTCGACTCCAGGACCAGCAGGGATGCACCTCTTCAGGCTTCTGACTCCTTGTCCAGGAGTTCAGTGTTCTGGTGGAGGGTGGCAGCAGGAGACCCAGTAGCTGGTGGGATACCGGAGCTGCAGGTCGAGCCCAGATCCACTTGTCTTCTTTGGGGGGCAATGGAGGCAGCGTCCAAGGACGGCGGCGGGCATTCCACGGGGGACCAGGAAGGATAGAATAATGTAAACAATTTTTGAAGGCTGAAAGGGGCTTTGAACTCAGAAAGCCTGGACATGGGGCAGCAGCATTATTACCACTGAGCTACCAGCTTGCCTGGCACAAAACAGAGTAGAGTGATGAGGAGCTGCACGGCCGTGAGCAAACAGAGTCTCCGGTGTAAGGAGAGTCAGAGCGGCATGCCGAGGCTCCGCCCCCCCGAACGCATCATTATGGCGCGAAAAAAGCGCGCGAAATAAGCGTGCGAAACAAGCGCGCGCGGAAAATATGCGCGAAAATAAGCACGCGCGCGGAAAATATGCGCGAAAATAAGCGCACGCGCGAAAATATGCACGAAAATAAGCGCGCGCGCACGCCGCGATTTAAACAAGCACCACGACTCCCCTCACGTGGTGCAGTAGGGGTTAACGAGGCCATGGAGGAGCGGCCTGCCGGCGGGCGCTGAGAGAGCGCAGCAGCCAAGGCCCGACGAGAGAAGCGCTGAAGCCCACAGTTTAAGGGGGAAGAGATGCCAGTACTCCAGTGCCAAAATGAAGAAAGTGCCCCATCAGGATCCTTCTTCAAGCTCACCTAGGTAGCCACAAACAAACAGACACAGAGGGAGGGGGAGGGACTGGGCAATACTTATCTGCTCAGCATGCTCCCTCGATGTCCAGACCAGCAGGGATGCGCCTCTTCAGACTTCTGACTCCAATCCAGGAGAACAGTGCTCTGGAGGAGGGTAGGCAGCAGGCGTCCCAGAAGCTGGTGGGATGCCGGAGCTAACAGGTCGAGCCTGGATCCACTTATCTTCTTGGGGGGAAATGGAGGCAGCCAGGCAACGTCCCAAAGACGGCGGCGGGCACTCCACGGGGGACCAGGAAGGCGCCGTGCCGACCTGTGTCCCCATCTAGAATAAAAATAACAAAAAGGAGTAGAATCCGAGAGTGTCAACCTCCTTCACCAGACACTAAGCAAAGACTGAGTTCCTCCTGGTGGAGTCGGGGGGTATAGCCCGAGGAGGAGGAGCTCTTTCATTTGCATAGTGTCCCTCCTACTAATACCTCTAAGCTATACCCATGGTCTGTGTCCCCCAATGGAAAAAAGTACGAGAAAAGTCTAATGCCAAAGCGATCAAAAAGTTATATGCACCCTAAAATAGTACCAAACAATCATCATACCGAAAAAAATGAGCCCCTACATAAGACAGTCGTCCAAAAAAAAAAAAAAATTACTTTGGCTTTCAGAATGTCGAGACACAAAAAAAAAATAATTAAAATGCTTTATTATGTTAAACTGAAACAAACAACCAATACCATTTGGTATTGTCGCGTCCGTAACAACCTGCTCTATAAACATAGCACTTGATCTAACCTGTTAGATGAACGCTGTGTTGTGCATTTTAATACGTATACAATATTATCTAATGACATTATAACCAAAATGAATGCTCATCTCATTGCCTTTAAGAGGAAATCAATTTTGCTGGGTTCAAACCTGAGCGTTCGGGATGGAGCGAGCGATTGCATGCGCGTTTACAATTGCGGCTCCGGAAGAAGCGAACGCCCATTGTCGCGCGTTCCCGGAAGTCTATGTACGGGAACGCGCAACAAAATGCCCCAAAGAAGCTCTCCTGTACTTCTTGGGGCGTCGGGCGTTTTACAGCGCGATCGTACGCGCTGTAAAACGCTTAGGTGAGAACCATTCCCATAGGGAATCATTGGTTCTTGCCTGTTGAGTGTTTTACAGCGCGTAGGAACGCGCTGTAAAACGCTCAGGTCTGAACCCAGCCTTTGAGCCAAAGTTCTGTTATGTGGCTGAGGAAGCCAAGATTAGTTCATGGCAAGTTCAGTTTATATAAAAATAATTGTGACCATGAACGGACATTATATTTTTAAAGTTATTACTAAAGATCTATGGGGAGTAAACCAATCTCTTCAGACATGTCTGTCTGAAGGGAACAAGGTTGTTTCATGGATAAACCATAACGTGATAAGGATTCATATCCTTGAGGCACACCTGCTGTATGAGGTTCAATATATATATTCATAATTATATTATATATATATCTATGTATGGTATATTTAGTTAACAATATATTTTAACCAAATTTGTGTTATCTATGCGCAACTATGTATCGAGATATATATATATATATATATATATATATATATATGTGTTATACCATGTATCATTTAGAATGTATTGTAGAAGGTACACAAACATTGAAGTAAGTTTATGTTAATTGGATTTCTGAGAAGAGTAAATGTTATTTCAAAACGATAGTTATTCATGGATGTAGATAAGTGAAATGTACAAGTTCCGATGCCAAGCATCAAAGCAGTTATATAAAATTTTCATCAAGTCAACATATTTCAAAAAGATAGGAGAAGACAGCCAACTCCAACAAGTCCAGGATATAGGTAATTAAAAGTGTAAGGAAAAGTGTGGCTGGCTGGACCTGGGGGGGAAGTCTCAGAGATTGATGCATATTTGGAATGGAATGGTCCTAAGGGGATTTGGAAGTTAAGATGTAAGAGAATTGGAGCATTTTTGTCCATATCGAGGGAGATGACCACACGGAGAGGGGGAGGGAGTTGGGGGGTGGACTGGGAGATTTAATAAAGGTTTATTTGATTCAGTGTTAATGACGTGCTGATTTGGATAAAGTATGATTGATTTAACTGTATCGATATCCTATTGTCATAATGTACGGTTAATCTGAATAATTGGCTGTATGTAAAACCTTTAATAAAAATGATCTGATTCAAAAGTGTAAGGAAAAGACCTACCTCAATGATGTATATTAAACAGGTCAAGAAGGTCATGTGAACATATTTATTAGATATTTAGTTTTAAATGCTTAGAAGTTGTGATGTTCATCTGCAATACCACAGTGCCATCTGGAGGCAGATGGACAATATTATATTATTTCATTATTTGCTCTATGCCATATGAATATATAGTGTTAGGCGCCTCAATAATGCTGATTATTCTCTTAGCAAAGATGCATATTGTTAATGGAAGATCCGACATTATTTGAAAAGAGGACTAAAACCCTTGGAAAGTTATTTCCCATAGTCTGATTGCCGAGCTGAATATTTTATCATATTAATATCATATATTTTTGATTGGTCATAGGAAAACAGAGTCAAGGGATAAGTTTTTTCTCTGTATAATCAGTGTTTTATTGTTATAGCTTGTTTGATAAACAGAAGATCCTAAGTTTCTCTTGGTATATGAGTCTGTTTGTTAAAAGTATGACACTGGTCGTCATAAATCACTAAGTCCCATTGTGCTGATGAGACAGGGGTATGTTTAGCACCACCGTGTGGTACATTTTGGGTATTATTTTGTAACTTCATCATTTGTTTTGCAATAATATTGATTTTATATCCTTTGTTTTATAATAAACGATTATATATTTCGCATATACAATTGTCCCTTTGTTTCACTGCTTGCACAAATCAAATTAAGATACTCGATAAAAGAACTTAGAGGCGTGTTTACGTCCGCCAGAAGGATAATATACCGTATTTTTCGCTATATAAGACGCACCTGATGATAAGACGCACCTAGATATTTGAGGAGGAAAATAAGAAAAAAAATATTTTGAACCAAAAGGTGTGCTTTTGGTGGGTTTTGAACTAATGGTTGTCTGTGGATGACACTGTTATGGAGGATCTGTGGATGACGCCCTGTTATGGGGGATCTGTGGATGGCACTGTTATGAGGAGTCTGTGGATGGCAGTTTTAGGGAGGTTTTGTGGAGGGCACTGTTATAGGGGGGGGGGGGGGGGGGAATCTGTGGTGGTCACTATTCACGTAGGGACAATATACTGTGACACATATGATACTGTGGCGGCGGTGCCCGATGCAGTCACTGTACTGTAATACATCTGGCCCCGCACACAGCAGTTTTATTTTTATAAGGAAAGTCATGGTACAGTAATCCTCTACAAGCAGTGTTTGTATTTTAAACTCAAGCAATCATCTGTACAACTTACTATGAGGGTGGCAGCGTAACCTCGCGATCACTCATTGACGCTCCTGCTCTGCCATCATGAATAAAATGGGAGGAGCGTGAATGAGTGAGCATCACGAGGTTACGGTGCCGCCCTGTCTGCCGTTTTCATAGTAAGTTGTACAGAGGATTGCCTGACTTTAAAGTACAAACACTGCTTGAAGAGGATTACTGTACCATGACTTTACTTATGAAAACTGCTGTGTGCGGGGCCCGATGTATTACAGTACAGTGACTGCATCGGGCACCGCCGCAAGTGTTGCCAGCCTCCATCCCCTCCTCACATACCACTGATACATCACAGTGCGGCAGCGCCATCAGAGTTGGCAGCATTTGCTTTATAAGACGCACTGTAATTTTCCATTCACTTTTTGGGGGGGGGGGGGGGGGGTTAGGTGCGAAAAATACGCTTTATAATACGCTTTTTTTTTTTAATCCTCTCTTTTATATGAAGATTCTTTTAATATAGAAGATATATGACAACTGTAAATAACAAAAAATAAAAACGGTGCCAAAACATCCATTTTTGTTACCTTGCCTCACAAAAAGTGTAATATAGTGCAACCAAAAATCATATGTACCCTAAAATAGTACCAACAAATCTTCCACCTTATCCTGTAGTTTCCAAAATGGGTGCGGTACAATGGCTGACAACACCCTATCGTTTGGGGAGGAAGAAATTTCCACGGTATTATCACAAGTCACACAATCCAATGACTTCATACAAACTCCAGCAGCTGAATTACAGGCGAGAGAACTGGAACGAGAAGCCAGACGCCAACTCAACTATGAGCTACAAAGCATTACACTGGCGGAGTACGTCAGAACAAGAAGAATTCCACGGGGACTACGCATGGGTACGTGTCCTACCTTCTTTAAAGTTAACCCAGAGTATTGCAAGAAGTTCGAGCAGATTTTAAACAAATGCTCCTTTGATATCATGACCCTCACTTTAATGTATCTACAGACAACAATGACAGATTCCAGTTTCCAAAATGCGGTCATATTTTGAAGTTTCTACTTTAGGGGTCTTCAAATGTGACGTGGCAAGTTAAAATTATACCAGTGAAATCTGCCTTCCAAAAACCATACGGTGTTCCTGTCCTTCTGCGCCCTGCTGTGTGCCCGTACAGCAGTTTACGACCACATATGGGGTGTTTCTGTAAACTAAAAGAATCAGGGCAATAAGTATTTGACCCTTGCAAAAGAATTTTTTTTATTAAAATGGAAAATCTGCCCAAAAAGTTAAATTCTGAAATTTCATCTACCATTTTCCTTTAATTCTTGTGAAACACAAAAAGGGTTAACAAAGTTTGTAAAATCAGTTTTGAATATCTTTTGGGCCATTTATGGGCAGTTTCTATTTTGTAAGCCTCACAAAGTGACTTCAGACTTGAACTGGTCCTTAAAAATTGAGTTTTGGAAATTTTCTGAAAAACTTCTAAGCCTTCTAACGTCCCCAAAGAATAAAATGGCATTCCCAAAATGATCCAAACATGAAGTAGACCTATGGGGAATGTAAACTAATAACTATTTGTGGAGGTATTACTATCTATTTTAAAAATGGAGAAATTTAAATTGGCAACATTTTGGTTAATTTGGTATTTTTTTATAAATACAATTTTTTTGGACTAAATTTTACAACTGTCATGAAAATAATCTTATAATGGCCTGGATAAGTAAAAGCGTTTTAAAGTTATCACCACATAAAGTGACACTTTAGATTTGCAAAAAATGGCCTGGTCCTTAAGGTGAAATATGGCAGGGTGCTTAAGGGGTTAAAAAGAACACAGGGCTCATATAAGCATGGTGTTCTCTTCTGTTTACCTGATCGCCATCAACATGTAGTGGCGAGCAGGTGCAATTACAGCTACTCCATCCCATTCACTTCAATGGGATGGCTCCCATCTATTCAAGAGTTGTATTTACACCTCACCGCTGCAATGTAGATTGTGAGCATCTAAATAAACAAATGAACTGTGTTCTCTTCAAACAGCTGACCGGCAGGGATGTCGACAGTCAGGCCCCCAATGATCTGATATTGATGACCTATCCTGAGGATAGGTCATCAATATATCAAAAGCAGAGAACCCCTTTAAGCCTGCCATGTGTAAATACACCCCTTCCCGACCTATGACGAGTATACTCGTCATGGAGCACTGCTACTTAGTGCTCCATGACGAGTATACACGTCATGGCATTAAACTGTCACCGTGTCTGCAGACATGGTGACAGGGCTGAGTGCCGGCTGTTACACACAGCCAGGCACCCAGGGTCAATGCAGAGGGGGGGGGTCCTGCTGCGATGTCAGCCGTTTAACCCTTTCCATACCGCAGTCCGCACAGACCGCTGTATGGAAAAGGTTAACAGTCAGGGAGCTCCCTCCCTCTCTCATCGGGGGGCTGCTGTGCCTTTGCAGCCCCCAGATGGGAGAGAAAGAGAGCCCCCAGACAGCCCCCCGACACCCCAGTCCTCACCCTTCTCCGTCTGCGCAGTTGTGGCAGACGGGGAAGGTTCCCATGGCAACAGGATGCCTTCTCAGGCATCCTGCTGTCCATGGTGCTGAACAGATCTGTGCTGAAGGCATAGATCTGTTCAGACAAAGTGTAAGTAAAATACAGTACAGTACAATATATATTGTACTGTACTGTATTATACAGACATCAGACCCACTGGATCTTCAAGAACCAAGTGGGTCTGGGTCAAAAAAATGTTAAAAAAAGTGAAAAAAGTAAAGATAAAAAAACACATTTATCACTGAATAAAAATTAAAAAAATAAAATACACTACACATATTAGGTATCACCGCGTCCGTAACGACCTGATCTATAAAACAATCATGTTACTTTCCCCGCACGGTGAACGCCATAAAAACAAAAAAATAAAAACTATGAGGAAATAGAAATGTTGCCCACCTTACTTCCCAAAAAGTGATCAAAAAAGTTGCATGTACGCCAAAATAGTGCCATTCAAACAGTCACCTCATCCCGCAAAAAATGAGCCCCTACATGAGAATCGCCTAAAAATTGAAAAAACTATGGCTCTCAGACTATGGAGACACTAAAACATGATTTTTTTTTGTTTCAAAAATGATATTATTGTGTAAAACCTAGATAAATTAAAGAAGGTAGACATATTAGGTATTGCCACGTCCGTAAGAACCTGCTCTATAAAAATACCAAATGACCTAACCCCTCAGGTGAACACTGTAAACATTTTTTAATAAAAACTGTGTCAAAAAAGCTATTTTTTGTTACCTTACATCACAAAAAGTGTAATAGCAAGCGATCAAAAAGTCATATGCACCCCAAAATAGTACTAATCTAACCGTCACCTCATCCCGCAAAAATGATACCCAACCTGAGACAATCGCCTAAAAACTGAAAAAACTATGGCTCTCAGACTATGGAGACACTAAAACATTATATTTTTTTCAAAAATGATATTATTGTGTAAAACCTAGAGAAATAAAAAAAAAAAAAAGGTAGACATATTAGGTATTGCCACGTCCGTAGGAACCTGCTCTATAAAAATAGCACATGATCGTACCTGTCAGATGAACGTTGCAAATAATAAAAAATAAAAACAGTGCCAAAACAGCTATTTTTTGGGAAATTTTCCATTTTAATCAATTTTTCCCGTAACAAAGCAAGGGTTAACAGCCAAATAAAACTCAATATTTATTGGCCTGATTCTGTCGTTTATATAAATGCCCCATATTTGGTCGTAAAATGCTGTATGGCCACACGGCAGGGCGCAGAAGGAAAGGAATGCCATATGGTTTTTGGAAGGCAGTTTTTGCTGGACTGGTATTTTTGACACCATGTCCCATTTGAAGCCCCCCCTGATACACCCCTAGAGTAGAAACTCCAAAAAGTGACCCCATTTTGGAAACTACACTCCTCAAGGTATTCAAAACTGATTTTACAAACTTTGTTAACCCTTTAAGTGTTCCACAAGAGTTAGTGGCAAATGGAGATGAAATTTCAGAATTCTATTTTTTGTTACTTTGCCTCACAAAAAGTGCAATATAGAGCAACCAAAAATCATATGTACCCTAAAATAGTACCAACAAAACTGCCACCTTATCCCGTAGTTTCCAAAATGGGGTCACTCTTTTGGAGTTTCTAACCTAGGGGTGCATCAGGGGGGCTTCAAATGGGACATGGTGTCCAAAAAAAACTGTCTAGCAAAATCTGCCTTCCAAAAACCGTATGGCATTTCTTTCCTTCTGCGCCCTGCCGTGTGCCCGTACAGCAGTTTGAGACCACATATGGGGTGTTTCTGTAAACTACAGAATAAGGGCCATAAATAATGAGTTTTGTTTGGCTATTAACCTTTGCTTTGTACCTGGGAAAAAAAATAAAAATAGTAAAATGGAAAATTTGCCAAAAAATTGAAATTCTGAAATTTCATCTCTATTTGCCAATAACTCTTGTGGAACACCTAAAGGGTTAACGACGTTTGTAAAAATCAGTTTTGAATACCTTGAGGGGTGTAGTTTCTTAGATGGGGTCACTTTTATGGAGTTTCTACTCTAGGGGTGCATCAGGGGGCTTCAAATGGGACATGGTGTCTAAAAACCAGTCCAGCAAAATCTGCCTTCCAGAAACCATATGGCGCACCTTTTCTTTCTGCGCCCTGCCGTGTGCCCGTACAGCAGTTTACAACCACATATGGGGTGTTTCTGTAAACTACAGAATCAGGGCCATAAATAATGAGTTTTGTTTGGCTGTTAACCCTTGCTTTGTTACTGGAAAAAATGGATTAAAATTGAAAATTTGCAAACAAATTGAAATTCTGAAATTTCATCTCCATTTGCCAATAACTCTTGTGAAACACCTAAAGGGTTAACAAAGTTAGTAAAATCTGTTTTGAATACCTTGAGGGGTGTAGTTTCCAAAATGGGGTCATTTTTGGGTGGCTTCAATTATGTAAGCCTCACAAAGTGACTTCAGACCTGAACTGGTCCTTAGAAAATGGGTTTTGGAAGTTTTCCGAAAAATGCTTCTAAACTTCTAAGCCTTGTAACGTCCCCGAAAAATAAAATGTAATTCCCAAAATGATCCAAACATGAAGTAGACATATGGGGAATGTAAAGTCATCACAATTTTTGGGGGTATTACTATGTATTACAGGAGTAGAGAAACAAACTCTGAAATTTGCTAATTTTTCCACATTTTGGGTAAATTAAGTATTTTTTTGTGCAAATAAAAAAAATTTTTGGACTTCATTTTACCAGTGTCATGAAGTACAATATGGGACGAAAAAACAATCTCAGAACGGCCTGGATAAGTAAAAGCGTTTTAAAGTTATTCACACATAAACTGACACTGGTCAGATTTCCAAAAAATAGCATGGTCCTTAAGGTGAAAAATGGCTTGGTCCTGAAAGGGTTAAAGAGGATCTTTCACTAGTTCAAAAACTAAAAACTAACTATATCAGTGAGCAGAGCGGCGCCCAGGGGTCCCCCTGCACTTACTAGTATGTCTGCGCGCCGCTCCGTTCGCCCGGTATAGGCTCCGGTGTCTGCAGCTCCCTTTGTTGTACTGGGCGGAGTTTTTGCATTAGGGTTGTCCCTTGCTGCAGCGCTGGCCAATCGTAGCGCACAGCTCATAGCCTGGGACTCCATACATATAAACTGTTAAATCTATGGGAAGTGTTAAAAAGGGGTAAATGTGCTGACAGACTCCCTTTAAAGGGGTTCTGCAGTTATTTTAAACTGATTATCTATCCTCAGGAAAAAAAATTATCAATTTTAATAGGGTGGGCATTTTCAGGTATTGGAAACATGTTTATTTTTATAGGTAACACTGGGAAAGGGGGGTTTATTAGAATTTTCATAATTTGCATTTTTATTTTTTTTACTTTACTGTAATTTTAAGTCCCCTTAGAAGATCTGAAAATGTCATCTTCTGATCGCTTGTACCATATACCGCAATAGAATGGGATCTTTGCCAAGGCTCCAGGCTACCCTCTTCCCCTGCCAAACCACACAGATACTGAAATCACTATTGAATGCGTCATCTGAGAGGTTAAATAACCCAGTCATTGCTGTTGGGTGCCTGCTGCATTACACAGCAGGCATTTACTGTGTATGGAGCGGGCTCAATGTGTGAGCCCACTGCATACCCTTTACAATGCACCACAATGTAACTGTTGTGGTGTGTGTAAGGATTAATATGCAAATTAAGCCCTTGGTGCAAAACGTGGGCATCATTATTGCTCTTGTTGCACACTAACTCATTATTGCTCTTGTTGCACATTATTGCTCATTTCTGTGGCGAGCACATCCCTCGCTGCTTTGATTGACAGGGCCAGGCAGTGGCAAAGCAGCCAGGGAGGGGCTCGCCACAGAAATGAGCTAAGCCTGGGTGCAACAAAAGCCGTGGTCACATCCTCATTGCACTAAAGACCTAATTTGCATATATATAAAAAAATAAATAAAAAAAAGTATAACTCCGAAAAGGAGCCTCAGAGCAAAGGAAAACAGCGTTATAAGCAGGTGAACCACAGCTATGTGTGCTGGATAGGGGAATTGCGAGGGACAGATTCATTTTAAGTGTATAATCTCTACTCACATTTTCATCTTGATCTTCATCACTGTCATAGTCGCTGACAACTGGTTTAGCTTTGACACGACCCTGGCGTTTCTTTCCTTTTCCCTTTTCTCGATTCTTTTCATCCTTTTTATTCAGCTTGATTTTCACTTTCACTGATTTTGCTGAAACAGAAAGTTCTAAAATGAATTCACAAAAACGGGGGGCCGAATACAAGTTGCAGTATACAAATCTGAACAAGATGACTATGAAAAGTGTTCGGGGCTAGCTAGAAGGTAATAAAAAATACACATGAGCTTCTCGAGGCTGAGCTCCATGCATAACAAATGAAGTAAGATGACACCTTAAACAACCATTTCTATGGCCCAACCAAACATCACATGAGGACCACAAATCTTCACACAGCTCCATTTACACATTTAGGGATCCCATCCTCTCTGTTCAAGTTATGATAAACGGCCTGTCTAAAAGCAGCTTTATTGTCCGTTTGTCATACATGCATATAACCGTTACACATGAAATATATGTACTGTACGTATAATATGTAGGACAAGGGTGAAAATGAATGTTCAGCTTCTAATATAATTTAGTTACAGTAATGTAGAGCAGTACAGACTGTAAGGGCGGCATTAGACCTGCCGATCTAGCAGGCAATTGTCGGGAGGGAAACATTTCTTCCCAAAAATCGCCTGCTCAATAGTGGAGGACACCGCTGCTATTACATGCAGCGATCTCCTCCACAGTACGGAGACTACTGAATCATTATTTGCTGGCAGCAGCACGATCTGCCACCAGCACACAATGATTTTTAAGCATGCTTAAAAATCTGGATTGCCTGATGAACGTTTGCTCCTTCATCGGGCAATCGGCGGCAGTATTACATATCCAGATCACGGCTAATGAGTGTTCCTACGAGTGCTCGTTAGATTTGGCTGGCTATCAACATGTAAGCCACTGGACAAATACAGTGAATAAGAATAGTACTGCTGTCTAAGCTGCCACAAAAGTAGGTCACTGTGAGATTGTGGGTGCAAGAGCTGAGGTCGCCCCATTGGTAGCAGGTGTATATTTGTATATTACAGCTAGCACTCTGCTGCAATGGATAAACCCTTTGATGCCCCAGTCAATTGTTTAGACAGAGGAAGGAGGGGCCACTCTCCCCTCGATTTGACCTGTCAGAGGTAACAGGTGTAATAGAGCAATGGTGACACCATTTATTTATTTTTAAGTTTAAAACTATATAAATTTGGAATCGTACTGTCCTGCAAAATTAGGGCTCATGCACACGATTTTAGTTTCTTCAGTGTTTTACAATACGGTACTGAGCAGTTAAGAAATGCCTGGAGTGGAAAGCCTGTGAAGCATATGACATCAGGGTAATCCTTCCATGTTACTTCTTAAATGCCTGCCTTCTTTGGGTCAGCGAGATTTAGACAGGTAATTCCGAATAGCCCAGCTGCTGCCAGAAGCCATTTAACTTTACTTTATTCTTAGGGGGCCACAAAGGGAGCTTGTTCTTTTATGCATTTACAAGACATATGATAAAACTGAAAAATATAGAAATTTCCAATCATTTAAAAAGAGGATGTTTTAGTCAGTAACCTATTTGTAGATCATCCAATTTTAGTCCATTATCTAGATTTTGGTTTGATGCAGAGATGCTGCCTTAAAGGGTTGTGCACTGTAATTATCTTGGTGACATATCCTCAGGTTGATATCAGATTGGTGGAGGTCCTGCTCTCAGCACCATTGCCGATCAGCTGTTTGAAGGGGTTATGGCACTTGTGCTTGCTCTGCGTCCCATCGCCCATCTGATACGGATTACCTAACCTCAGGATGGGTCATGGATATCATTACTGCACACAATTCTTTTAAAGCTGTGTCCACACATGCCGGACATGTAGCAGTAAAGTGGATACAATTTCAACAAACCTCATCCAAGCGCTGTAGAAAAAAGGAGATTTTTGTATAACTTACCAGTTAAATCTCTTTCTCGCTCTTCCTTGGGGGACACAGACCTTGGGTATAGCTCAGCTCCCTAGGAGGCGTGACACTAAGTAAAACTGTTAAGCCCCTCCTCCATCAGCTATACCCTCAGCCTGGAGATAGAGGCTACCAGTTGCGTGTCCAAGTAGTGAAAGGATAACAACCAATAACGGAAACAACCAGCCAGCAACCCAACGGGGCGCCAGACCATAACCCTGTAACCAAACACAGAAGGGTGGGTGCTGTGTCCCCCAAGGAAGAGCGAGAAAGAGATTTAACTGGTAAGTTATACAAAAATCTCCTTTTCTCGCCCATTTTCCTTGGGGGACACAGACCTTGGGACGTTCAAGAGCAGTCCAAGAAGGGAGGGACCACAAACCCAAGGCGGAACACCACCAGAGCATCAGGAAACCGCTGCCTGCAAAACCAGGCGGCCCAAAGCAGCATCCGCTGATGCATGCGTATGCACCCTATAGAACTTTGTGAAAGTGTGCAGAGAGGACCAAGTGGCTGCTTTGCACAACTGTTCAGCCGAGGCCCGATGCCTCTGCGCCCAGGAAGCTCCGACTGCTCTGGTGGAATGAGCAGTGACGCCGAAAGGCGGAGGTCTGCCCTTGGCTCGATAAGCCTCAGACACCGCCAGTTTAATGAAACGGGCAATAGCCACCTTGGAGACCGCCAACCCTTTGCGCGAACCCTCCGGAACCACAAACAGGGAGTCCGTGCGCCGAAAGGACCCGGTGACCTCCAAGTAAATCCTCAACGCCCTGACCACATCCAGACGGTGCAGTTCCCGTTCTCTGGGGTGGGAAGGAGAGGGACAGAGCGACAGAAGGACGATGTCCTCATTGATGTGAAAGGCGGAGACCACCTTTGGCAGGAAAGTCGGGACAGGCCGAAGCACAACCTTATCCTGGTGGAAGATCAGGAAAGGTTCGGAGCAAGAAAGAGCCGCTAACTCCGACACCCGTCGGAGAGACGTGACGGCCACAAGAAAGATGACCTTGCAGGACAGAAGGCGAAGGGAGACCTCCCGTAAAGGCTCGAAGGGGGCTGATTGGAGCGCCGAGAGCACCACATTCAGGTCCCAGGAAGGAACTGGAGGGCGGTACGGCGGAACAGAGTGAGCCACCCCTTGTAAAAAGGTCTTAATTGGCCCTAGAGGGGCCAGGGGACGCTGGAGAAGAATAGACAGCGCCGAAATCTGACCCTTCAGAGAACTGAGGCACAGCCCCAGGTCCAGACCCGACTGGAGGAAGGACAGGATTGTGGGAAGAGAAAACCGGAGAGGTGGGATGCTCCGGGACTCACAGAACCCCAGATAGGACCTCCAAACCCGATAGTAGATCCTAGAGGATACGGGCTTACGAGCCCGGATCATGGTGCGGACTACGTCCGCGGAGAAACCCCGTCGCGTTAAGACGGCGGTCTCAATAGCCACGCCGTCAAACGTAGCGAGCCTAAATGCTCGTGGAAGATCGGTCCCTGAGAGAGAAGGTCTTCCCTGGAGGGCAGTGGCCACGGTGCGTCTGCCAACAGCAACATTAGGTCGGCGTACCAAGACCGGCGGGGCCAATCCGGGGCGATTAGAATCGCGGGG